>NC_034590.1:34879025-34890412 GCF_900095145.1 Mus pahari | reverse complement strand
CATCATTGGGAAGAGAGGCCCCTTGGTCTTGCAAACTTTATATGCCCCAGTACAGGGGAACACCAGGGCCAAGAAGGGGGAGTGGGTGGGTAGGGGAACAGTGGGGGGAGGGTATAGGGGACTTTAGGTATAGCATTTGAAATGTAAATGAAGTAAATACCTAATTAACTGCAGTTATTCATAATTATGTGATATCATATAGATTCTGGAAACAGACTCCTGGTTCTCTTAGAGCAACAATTTCTCCTTAATTCTTTGTTATTTCTGTCATCCACACATGTACTTCTATAAAAACACACTTTTATTTCACATTAACAACAAATATATTGCAGTAAGTGAACATGATTACTGTCTCACATACTGTGATATACACTGCGAATATGACTTGTATCAGTAAAACAAGACACACTATTCAATTTTTTCAGAATTTTCTTTCCTAAGTCATTTAAACAGTTTTCCTTTTAATACATTTTAACTAAACATATTTAGAGAGTTTTCTCATTTACCTTTGTTCCCCCAGCTCTCCCCATGCTGCAGCTTCTTCCAATTCCACCCACATCTCAAATTAACATATACTTCCCTAGTAATTATTACTAAATGCACCTCCCCCTACACACAGCACACATACTCACATGTATACACACACATAACTACAGTCTACTGAGATCAATTTTATTGTTTGTATGTATATGGTTTCAGTGCAGACTACAGTTTCATTGGACAAGCACATGAAGGATTCATCCCAGAGAGAAACTAAATTTCCTGATCTCACCACTCATTTGTTTCCTTGTCCTGGAACATGCCTTCTGAGAACCCATGCCCACAGCTCCTTCATTAGCATGTCTATTCTCTCCCTTCAGATTTTGTTTATACAGATATTTCCATGAGAGATTGTTTCACAGTAGTCTTTCTGACTCTTATAATCACTCCAATTGTCTCTTTTGCGATGTATCTTGAGCCACAGATGCTGGAATTTTGATGAAGATGTATCCAGTGTGACTGTGATCCCTTCACTCTCTTCATCTCTGCTTTGTGTCCACTTGTATATTCTAGTGATGGTCTCCATTCTCTACAAAGAATGATCATGTTTTTTTTTTTTATCATGTTTAATCTTCTTAAAAAGAAACAGATCTTAGATGCATGGATTCTTTGTATTGTTTTTCGTTGATTTTAATTCATTATTTTCTACTTTAAATTCTATTATTTCTAACCATCTACTGTTTGGTGGTTTCGTTTGTTCTTATTTTTCCAAGTTCATGAGTTGCATCAGCATGCCATTTATTTGTCTTCTTCAAGAATTTTTAATGTAAGGCCTTAGAGCTGTGAACTACCTCCTTAGAACTGTCACAGAGATTTGGTTGTGCAGTGTTTCTGTTTTCATTTTTTCTTACTTTTATCTTTATTACTTACATTTTACTTTTCTTACTTGATCTCCTCTTTGATCCATCCAATAATGAATTGTTTAAACTCTATGAGTTTATATGCATAGTAGAGGATTTTTTGCTGTCAGTGTTAAGTTTCATTACATAATGGTCAGATAGGATACAGGACACTGTTTCATTTTTCCGAATTTCCTAAGGACTTCTTTGTGTCCCAGAATACGTTGTGACTTAGTGGAACTTCTATGTGCTGCTGAGTAGAACACATATTATTTGATGTTTAGGAGGAATATTTTGTTAATTATCTGTTAGGTTCATTGAATGAAGATACCATTTAATTCTGAGATTTCTTTACTTTTTGGCCACATGACCAAATTCTGTTGGAATAATTGAGGCTTTGAAACTACCTTGTATAATTGGGTTTGTAGTCATCTGAGCTGTCAAGTCCATCACATAGATTCTTAGGAATTTGGGTGCAAATATGTTAAGAATTGTACCATTTTCTTGATTAATTGATACATAGATTAGTGCAAAATGCCCTCTGTGTCTCTTTGTTTTGCGTTCATTTGAAATCTAATTTGTCAGGTTTAAAGACAGGAATACTTACTTACTTCCTGATAGTATTTTCTTTGAATACCAGTTCCATCTTTTCATTATAAGATATTGTCTGACATTAAAACTCAGATGATTTATTTTTGGTGACAGCAGATAGTTGGATTTGTTTCTTAATCTAGTTAGTTAGCCTTTGTCTTTTGATGTGGAAGCCACTAATATTTGAAATCATTATTGAATGGTGTATGTAGATTTTTCAGTTTTTTGTTTTTTCTTGCTCTTTTGTGTTGTTAGGTGTCTTTTTCATTTCAGTAAATTATAACTGTATTTTCTTTCTTTTTATATAACTTTCTTTTTATATTTTTCCTTTTTATTTATTTTCTCATATATTACATCCTAACTGCACTTTCCCATTCCTCCCCTGCATCCTGCCCCCCTCCACTTTCTCCAGGATCCATCTCCCTTTCACTTCCCCTCAGAAAAATGGAAACCTTGCAGGGACATCAACCAAATGTGGCATAACAAGCAACAACAATACTTATTCTCATATCAAGGATGAGTGACGCAACTCAGTAGACATGGAAAACAGAGACAGCTCCTTCTCCTACAAGAACACCAAGTTACACAACCATAACATATATACAGAGGACCTAGGTCAGACTCACAGAGACTCCATGATCTATGTGAGCCCACTTGGGTTCTGGCCACTTGATCCTGTGGTCCATGTTTATTTGTAGTTCTTGATTCCTGTGGCTTATAAAATCATTCCTTCTACTTCTTTTCAGAACTTCCCCAAATCTCCATACTATTTGGTTGTGGGATTCTGCATCTGCTTCAATCTGTTGCTGGATAAAGTCTCTCTGGTCTCTCTGATAATCGTAGTATTAGTCTTTTGTCTCAGCACATCCTGCAGGTATGATAACCTCAAGGTTGGAGGTTTTGTTGCTAGGCTTTTGTCCTGCTGCTGTTTTGCCTGGTGACAGATGATAGACAGTTAAGGGTCTGTGTCACTGATTATTTTGCTAGTGTCACCCTCATAGATTTCATGTAGTTTCTACTGCACAAGTTTCTATCTTTCTCCCTAAATATCCCTCAATCCTAGTTGTCACCCTAGTATTTGCTCCTTAAATCCCCCCAACCATATCCTCCATTTTCCCATCCCTGCCTGTCTACAGTTTACACTGTGAAAACTATTCAGTATTCTCTTTCCATGAATATCCTTGCACCTCTTCTTAAGTCCTCTTTGCTACATAGTCTCTCTGGGTCTATGGATTATACCATAATTATTCTTTTCTTTACAGATAGTATCCACTTATCAGTGAGTATATATTATATTTGTCTTTCTGGGTCTGCTTTGTTATGCATAATGATTTTTCTACTTCTGCCCATTTGCCAGCTAATTTCATGATTTTATTTCTTTTCAAAAAGTTGAGGAATACTCCATTGTATAAATATATCATATTTTCATTTATCTATTCTTCAGTCGAGAAACATCTAAGTTGTTTCCTGTTTCTGGCTATTATGAATAAAGCTGCTATGAACATAGTTGAACAAGTATGCTTTTGGTAGGATGGAACATTTCTTTTTTGTATATGCCCGAAAATGGTATATCTGGTCTTGAGGTAGACCGACTCCCAATTTTTTGAGAAACCACCATATAGATTTCAAAAGTAGGCATGCAAGTTTCCATTCCCACTAGCAATGGAGGAAAATTCCCATTGTTCCACATCTTTGTCAGCATGAGCTGTCACTTGCATTTTTGATCTTATCCATTCTGACAGGTATATCCTATAATCTCAAAGTTGTTTTGATTTGTGTTTCTGTGATGGCTTGGAAATTGAACATTTCTTAATGTGTTTCTTAACTTTTCGGAATTCCTCTGTTGAGAATTCTTTTACCCCATTTTCAAATTGGATTATTTAGTTGGTTGACATCTAGTTTTTTAAGTTCTTCATATATTTTGAATATTATCCCTCTGTCAGATATGGAGTTGCTGAAAATCTTCCTCCATTCTGAAGGCTGCTATTTTGTCCTATTGATTGTGTACATTGCCTTACAGAAGCTTTTCTGTTTCAAGAGGTCATCTTTACAATTTTCAATCTGAATGCCTGTGCTCTTGTTCTCTTCAGGACATTTTCTCCTGTACCTCAAGGCTATTCCCCATTTTCTCTTTTATAGATTCTATCCTTCTTGTTTTACTTTGAGGTCTTTGATTTACTTGGACTTGAGTTTTGTGCAGGGTGGTAGATATAGATCTGTTTGCATTCTACATTCTGATATTAAGTTAGATCAGCACCATTTATTGAAAATGCTTTTATTGTTCGATTGTATATTTCTGACTTCTTTATTAAAAAAATCAGCTGTCCATGGCCATGTGGATTTAAGTTTGTTTTTCTATTGATTCCATTGATCGACTTTTCTATTTTTATATAAATATCAAACATATATTTACTATTGCTCTACAATACAGCCTGAGATAAGAGATGGTGATATCTCCAGATTTGATTGTATTGTATAGGGTTGATTTTAGGAATTCTGGGTTTTTTGTTTTTACATATGAAGTTGAGTATTGTTCTTTCAAACTCTGTAAACGATTGCATTTCATTGATGGGGATTTCATTGAATTTGTAGATGAGCATTTTTACTATGTTAACCCTTCTGATTTATGAACTTGGGAGATCTTTCTGTCTTCGGATATTTTCTACATTTCTTTTTTCAAAGACTTAAAGTTTATTTCATACAATTCTTTTACTGACATGGTTAGAGTTATGCTAAGATATTTAATATTATTTTTTTGCTATGGTGAATGATATTGTTTCCCTGATTTCTTTCTCAGCCTCTTTGCATTTGTATATAGTGGGTTACTGATTAAGGTAATTTTGTATCCAAACACTTTGCTGAAGGTGTTTATCAGCTGTGAGGAGTTCCCTGGTAGACTTTGGGGGTTGCTGAAGTGTACTATCACCTGCAAAAACAATATTTTGGTGTATTCCTTTCCTATTTGTATTCATGGATCTCCCTTAGTTCCTTTTGCTCTAGCTAGAAGTTCATATACTGTCTTAAATACATATGGAGAGAGTGGAGACCTTTGTCTTGTTCTTTATTTCAGTAGTCTTGTTTTGAATTTTCCTCCATTTAAATTAATGTTGGCTATTGGTTTGCTGTAAATTGCCTTTATCATACTTAGGTATGTCCCTCGTTCCCCTAATTTCTTCAAGGCTTTTATCATGAAGTGGTATTGTATTTTGTCAAACTTTTGAAATTTCTAGTGAGATTATCATGTGTTTTTTCTTTCAGTTTGTTTATATGGTGGGTTATATTGGCAGATTTTCATATGGTGCACTATCATTTCATCTCTGTGTTGTAGCTTACTTGATCATGAGGGATGATCTTTTTGATGTGTTCTTGGGATTCAATTTGCAAGTATTTCATTGAGTAATTTTTTCATGCATGTTCATGAGATCAATTGGTCTGTAATTTTCTTTGTCGAATCTTTTTGTGGTTTGTGTATCCCATTGACTGTGGCCTCGTAAAATGACATTAGTAATGCTCCTTCTGTTTCTTTTGTGGAATAATGTGAGGATTATCGGCACTAGATCTCTTCTTAAATGCTTTAGTGATTTTATTGAGAACATAATTCAGCTTGACAAAGATGTGATAGAAGCAGAGTGGAAGGAAAACAGACAAAGAATAATAATAATAGAGACTCCATTTGTGTCCTAAAAAAACTATAGATTTCTGATTTTCAGAAAAATGTTGCATTTCATTTGCCCTTAACAATTTTAGATATATGTTTTAATATTTGAGGGGTTAATATTTTCTTATTTTTGTCACGTCAGTATTAACATTTAGTTAAGAAATTATAATAATAGCCTACATTTTCTGAAAACATAAACTTAGTGAATGCAATGGATTTTACCCATTGATTCATCAGTTACCATCAATTTAAAATGGGTATATCCAGTTTTTCACAGGAAGATAAATCAAATCTAGAGCTACCTACAATACAGAGGACTGAATATGTCTGGCTCAGCAGAGTGGACCAGCATTTGGCTTCATGTTTGCTCTCTCCCAACTCTCTCATCAGAATCACATATTTGAACAGTCCACACACAATTCTGCACAATTACTGGTGATGTTTGCTGGAGTAAGACATTGCTTCTTTCACCTCTGGTCTCTTCTCACATTTTTTTTTCTCAGAAGTATTCCTGGTGGTTTTTTCAAATTGTATGAAGTTGTCTTTTGATTCCACAGAGGGATTTGGTTCTAAAAGCCCTTGTCATAACCAACATCTATGGTTTCTTGAATTTCTTATAAAATATATTGTGGCATTTTCATATAACTCAAACGTATTCCCAAGATAAAATATACTACACATGAGTGTTATAGAAATAGCTCAGTTGCTCCTCTAGGGAAAGATTACTTCCCAGCACTTACACTGTGGCCTACAGCCCTCTGTAATTCCAAATCCAGGGTACCTGATGCCCTCTTCCTGCTCCTGTGGGCACCAGGCACGTATATGATGCACATATTTATATGGAGAAAAACAACCTATAACATAAGTAGATTATATATAAAATATGAATATATATTAAATAGAAAGTACTTCAACTTATTTATTTAAAGAAAATCTTTGCTGTACTATTTTTAAGGCATATCAGTATTTACACCAAAGACAGACATTGGTAGCCAGGGAATCTTGAATCTTCCACGTAAGACTTTATTGTTTTTATTGGATATTTTCATTATTACATTTCAATATGAACTAACCAAGTGAGACTTTAAAGGCTCCTAACTTTTTTCAGGTTTAGCAACCCAGGTAAACACAGCTGGTATATAAACCACCATTTGATTATTAGAAAGCAGAGGTGGTGATTCCTCTCTCTCTCTCTCTCTCTCTCTCTCTCTCTCTCTCTCTCTCTCTCTCTCTCTGCTATATAGCTTTGCAGATGTGACCAACCAAAACTGAGGTCAATGCCTGGTGCCTCTGTATATGGTTCTACAATTGTTTTTTGATACAGGGATTTCCTCCAACCTTCAAACATTCTGAGTTGGGTAGACTGGGTACAATGAACCCCTGTGATTTTCCTGTCTATGCTTCTAAGCACTGAGGTCAGAAATACACACATATGTCCACATGTGAATTTAATATAATTTCATTAATATTTTTGTAAGAGTTTGGGTAAACATAGAGTGTGGGACTGGTAATGATCAGAGAATTATAAGGATAATTCACTGTTTCCCCCTTTTATTAGATATTTTCTTTATTTACATTTCAAAGCTATCCCAAAAGTTCCCTATACCCTCCCCCACCCCTGCCCCCCTACTCACCCACTCCCATTTCTTAGCCCTGGCATTCCCCTGTACTGGGACATATATTTTGCAAGACCAAGGGGCCTATCTTCCCAATGATGGCCAACTAGGCCATCTTCTGCTACAGATGTAGCTAGAGACAGGAGCTCTGGTGCTACTGGTTAGTTCATATTGTTGTTCCACCTATAGGGTTGCAGACCCCTTCAGCTCCTTGAGTACGTTCTCTAGCTCCTCCATTGGGGGCCCTGTGTTCCATCCAATAGCTGACTGTGAGCATCCACTTCTGTGTTTGCCAGGCACTGGCATAGCCTCACAAGAGACTGCTATATCAGGGTCCCTTCAGCAATATTTTGCTGGTATGTGCAATAGTGTCTGGGTTTTGACCTTATCCATTCTGACTGGTTTGAGGTGGAATCTCAAGGTTGTTTTGATTTGCATTTCCCTGATGATTAAGGATGTTGAACATTTTTTGAGGTGTTTCTCAGCCATTCAATATTCCTCAGTTGAGAATTCTTTGTTTAGCTCTCTACCCCATTTTTAATGGGGTTATTAATTCAATGATATATTAGTGCTTTATGTGTGTGTTTGCTCTGCATATGGATATATGCACATGAGTTCAGTGATGATAAAGGCCAGAGTCATCACAGAGTTGGAGTTATAGACAGGTAGTAGTAATAAACTGGATGTGGATGCTGGGAACCAAAGTCTTATCAGATAACTGCTGAGATATCTCTTTATCCTTGGCATTCATTCTTTACATTAGTAGAAAAGTGAATCAGTGTAACTTTCATCATTGTATAAATTTTAAATAATGATTAATTATAAATAAATATCAATCAGATGAAAATGTATAATTTTATGATCCCCTGCTATAATAATTATGTGCTGAAAAACATTATTTCTATGTGAATTCTCTGGCATTAGATCTTCTATGAAGTTTGGTAGAGCTGGGCGTGGTGGCATGTGCCTTTAATCCCAGCACTCGGGAGACAGAGGCTAGGCGGATTTCTGAGTTCGAGGTCAGCCTGGTCTACAAAGTGAACTCCAGGACAGCCAGGGCTATTCAAAGAAACCATGTCTCTCGAAAAAACCAAAAAAAAAAAAAAAGAAAGAAAAGAAAAGAAAAGAAAAGAAAAGAAAAGAAAAGAAAAGAAAAGAAAAGAAAAGAAAAGAAAAAGAAAAGAAAGAAAAAGAAGGTTTGGTAGAATTCTGAGCTAAAACCATGTGGCCCTGACCAGTTTTTTGGTTGGGAACCATTTAATGACTATTTCTATTTTCATGGGTTTAGTAGGTCTGTTTAAACTCTTTATATGATCTTGATTTAACTTTAGTTAAAATGTGATTTTTAAAGTGATTTAAAAGTGAAAAATTATCCATTTCTTTTAGATTTTTTCATTTTGTGAAGTAAATGTTTTTAAAATATCATCTGATGATTCTTTGGATTCATGCCTGTTGTTATGTTCCCATTTTGATTTCTATTTAGTTAATTTGGATACTGTCTTAGTCAGGGTTTCTATTCCTATACAAAATATTATGACCAAGAAGGAAGTTGGAGAGGAACGGGTTTATTCAACTTACACTTCCATTCTGTTGTTTATCACCAAAGGAAGTTAGGACTGGGACTCAAGCAGGTCAGGAAGCTGGAACTGATACAGAGGCCATGGAGGGATGTTACTTACTGGATTGCTTCCCCTGGCTTGCTCAGCTTGCTTTCTTATAGAACCCAAGACTACCAGCCCAGAGATAGCACCACCCACAACAGGCCCTCCCCCTTTGATCACTAATTGAGAAAATTCCTTACAGCTGGATCTCATGGAGGCATTTCCTCAAGGGAGGCTCCATTCTAGGTGATAACTACAGCTTGTGTCAAGTTGACACACACAAAAAATCAGCCAGTACAGATACTCTTTGTGTCCTTTAGATAATTTTGATAAAGGTTTGCTTATTTTGTTATCTCAAAGAAAAAATTCATTGTATCATTAATTCTTTGTATTGTTCTTTGTTTCTGTTTTATTGATTTTATCCCCATGTTTGATTCTATCTTGACCTCTACTCCTCTTGAGTATGTTTGCTTCTTTCTAGAACTTTCAGGTGTGCTAAGTTGCTACAATGAGATCTATCCAATTTCTTTATGGAGGCACTTAGGGCTATGTACTTTCCTCTTAGCACTGCTTTCTTTGAGTCTCCTAAGTTTGTTATAAATATCTTGCCATTAGATCCTAGGAAGTCTTTAATTTCTTTCGTTATTACTGCCTTGTCCCAGGAGTCATATACAGTGTTTAGTTTCCATAATTTTATAGCCCTTTTGTTGCTTCTGTTATTGTTGAAATCAAACTTCAATCAGTGGTGGTCTGATAGGATTCAGGGTATTTCAATTTTCTTATATCTGTTAAGACTTGTTTGTTAACTGTGTATGTGGTCAATTTTGGATAATGCTCTGGCAGGTGCTGGTAAGAAGGTATATTATTTGAGTGAGATGTCCGTTAAGTCCATTTTGCTCATAAGTTCTCTTAGCTCCATTATTTCTCTTTTATTTTATTTCTGGATATTTTATTTTATTTCTGTTCATTGATGAGAGTTCATTGACTGTGAGCATCTGCTTCTATGTTTGCCAGGCCCTGGCATAGCCTCAGAAGAGACTGCTATATCAGCGTTCCTTCAGCAACATATTGCTGGCATGTGCAATAGTGTCTGGGTTTGGTGGCTGATGATAGGATGGATCCCCGGGTGGGGCAGACTCTGTATGGTTTGTCCTTTCATCTTAGCTCCAAACTTTGCCTCTGTAACTCCTTTCATGGGTATTTTGTACCCTATTCTAAGGAGGAATGAAGTGTCCACATGTTGGTCTTCCTTCTTCTTGGTTTTCTTGTGTTTTGCAAATTGTATCTTGGGTATTTTCTAACACTCATGCTCAAGCATCTGGATTTGGAGTGATCATAGTTCTAGGTGTTGACCTCTGGGTTTGTCTTTGTTAGATGGATAGTTTGTTCATTTGTTTCCTTTCCTTATCTGGTCTTCTGCTTGGAGCAGCCTGTGGTTGAGGAGAAGGAGTCTACTGAAGGTAGGGGCTGGAATTAAGTTGGCCTGGAGAGGCTCTAGTCTAATCATAAATTTGCTGCTCAAATTGGGGCCTGAAATTCTGTCAATGTGTGTGGCATCTGACCTGGCCAGGGATCCTTTGAGGTTCAGGCTTCAGGTGCAATAGCTGGCTTCTGTCTGGTTCCCAGAGAGCTAGCCTGGTCCTTTGAGTTCAGGATTCTGGCCTGACCTATTGTGGATTTGAAAACTTTTGACAGTAGCATGGGCTGGGTGGGATATGATAAGGAGAGAGGGGGCTGGTGTAGTTTTGCTATGAAAGCATGGGTGGAATTGAAACATAGTATTGCCAGTGCTGGACTGGCTTCTGGTGGGGTAGGAGACCTCTGCTAGAGATGTGACCTGAGATATGATAAATAGGGGATGAAGGAAGGTTGGAAGTATGGAGGATGAGCATGGGCGGAGTAGGGATGAAGGAGGATTGGAAGTGTGGCGGATAAGCATGGGCAGAGTAGGGTGATTTGTTTTCTTTCTAAAAGTTTCTTAGAATTTGTCTTTTCAGTTATAAGTATTTCACTTTTTTTATTCTGTAAAAGATTTTTTATTTGATATGACTGTTTTAGACTGTTCATACTATGGAACGCTTACCTTTCTCCTTTAACTCTGACAGACAGCTTTGCTGGGCACTGGGGTATTGGTTGGCATGCATGATTTTTTGGTATATGAAGTACATTGCTTCAGACTCTTCTGGACTTCAACATTTCATTTGAGAAATCATCTATTCTTTTTTCTGAAGAAAACTTTCACTGAATTAATTCATAACTGACAAAAGTGAACAATTCAAAAGAAAATTGTTCAGAAGAAGTAAGCATGGACAATAAATACAATTTGAAGCTATGAACAATTTTTAATTCCTAAAAAGCTTTGGACATTAAGTATTTATAATTTCACCATTTTTTGAATGAACTCAACATAAACTTTGAGCTGTTTTTAGTAATTTTTCTATTATTGAAATTTCAGGAATATTCAATTTTTACTTTACATTGAGCTTATATTCTCTCTCTCTCTCTCTCTCTCTCTCTCTCTCTCTCTCTCTCTCTCTCTCTC
>NC_034590.1:34872385-34878845 GCF_900095145.1 Mus pahari | reverse complement strand
CCTTCCTTCCTTTCTTTCTTTCTTTCTTTCTTTCTTTCTTTCTTTCTTTCTTTCTTTCTTTCTTTCTTTCTTTCTTTCTTTCTTTCTATCTTTCTTTCTTTCACTTTACATTGCAATATTAGCCCCCTCTCCAAATCCCCCACCACATGGCTCCTACCCCAACTAACCCCTGCCATTTTCCACTGAGAGGATCCTACCTCAAGCTCTGCCCTCTGTAGTACTCTGTGCTCGGGTCAACTCCATGGCTGCTGCTGCTTTTGGTAATCATCCCATGGTACTGAGATCTCTAATACACTGGGGTGTTCTGCTGCAACTAGTCTTCCACAGTGGCCTCTCATAGGCTTTCTTCATGGTTTCAAGCCTCAACTTATTTGCATGATCCCTTTAGTCATGGACCATCAAGTGTAACTGAGGCTTCACCTTCACCAATGGCATTTCCTGGCCTCTCACAGTGCCAAGCCTCAGCTGCTATTCATGACCCCTTCATACTTTCAAAACCAGCATCACCTAGGTGATTCTTACACATTACAAAGTCCAGCTGCAGCATGAGGTACAACCTTGGCTATCTCTGGAACACATTAACATGCTTTTTGTTTGTTATTTTGGTGTGTGTGTGTGTGTGTGTGTGTGTGTGTGTGTGTTTTCATAAAACATTTCCTAGAAGATTTTATCTCAGTGATGTGGGGCTCTTAATCACTGTTGTCTTAGCTCTGGCTAACCTGCATCAATTGTCCAAGAAGTCCCTTCTATTCTTGACTCTACAGCAAGGGCCACATGGCAAAGCTGATGATTTTTGCTGCTTGTTGGGGCTGGAACAATGCCTTCCCTAATTCTATTACCAGATTTCTGTTTTCCAACTCCCTCACTGCCTAAGTTTGGCAGTCTTGGAACTTGCTCTGTAGATTGATCTTGAACTCAGATATCTGCATGGCTCTGTCTCCTGGGATTAAAAATGTGTAACACCCTACCTGGACTTAAGCTTTCCTTCACCTACAACTTTCTCGGTTTTAGGCTGGCCTTGAACTCAGAGATCTGCTTGGCTTTGTCTTTTGGGATAGAAGATACATACCACAGTACATGGACCTAAATTTAGCTAGGTGGGACCTTGAACCAAAATCCCACTTCCTTAATCTGTTATTTCCTAGAAAATAGGATTCACCTTCATTCTATGTCCTGGTGCCCTTTTAATACTTGAAATATATGTTTTATATTTTTCCTTTCTAAGCTTGCTACACTTGTCCAAAATGTTCCTCATAAGATATAACCAGAAAACAAAGTCTCTGCTGGACTTTTTTGAGATATCATTTGTCAATGCAATTAATGTAAATCTCTATAGTTTAGCCTTAGGTAGACTCTTCAGTCAAGGGCAAAAAGCACCTATGTTCTTCTGCAAAATGCAACAAAAACTCTCTTCACGTGCTGAAATTCTCCACTGAAACCTCTTGAGCCAGCTCTGCACTGTTCAAATCACTCTCACTAAGTATTCTATATTCTAACTAGGAAAGACCATTAAGCCCCACTTAAAGAATTCCACTGATTTCCAAATACAAAGTTCTTAAATCCACATTCTTCCAAACAAAAGCATGGTGAGGTCTCTCACAGCAAAACCCAAGTCCCTGGTAGTAACTTCTGTCTGTCTTAGGATTTTACTGCTGTGAACAGATTCTATGACCATTGCAACTCTTATAAGGACAATGTATAATTGCGGCTGACTTACAGGTTCAGAGGTTCTGTCCATTATCAGGCAGACATGGTACAGGAGGAGCTCAGAGTTCTACATCTATGACTGAAGGCCACTAGGAGAAAACTGGCTTCCACGGAGATAGGATGAAGGTGTTAAAGCCCATGCCCACAAAGACAGACTTCCTTCAACAATATTGCAATTCACTGGGACAAGCGTTTTCAAAGTATCATACTGAGGAAACACCAGGTTGATTTCCAGAGTTGTAGCAGATTGCAATCCTACAAACAGTGGAGGAGGGTTCCTCTTTCTCCATATCCTTACTAGCATGTACTGTCACTACAATTTTTGACCTTAGGCATTCTGATTGGTGTTAAGTGGAATCTCAGGGTTGTTTTAATTTGCATTTCCATGATGACTAAGGATGATGAACATTTCTTTAAGTGTTTCTCAGCCATTGGATATTCCTCTGTTGGGAATTCTCTGTTTAGCTCTATACCCATTTTAAAATTGGATTTCTTTATATATTTCAGGTATTAGACGTTTAGAGATGTACAGTTAGTGAAGGTCTTTTTTTCCTGTTATATCCTATTAACAATGTCTGTTGCCTTACAGAAGATTTTCAGTTTCATAAGGTCCCATTTATCAATTGTTGATCTTAGAGACTGAGCCAGTCTTGTAGTGTTCAGGAAAATTTCTCCTCTGCTAAAGCTTTCCAGGCTATTTCTCTTCTATTAGATTCAGTGTATTTGATTTTATGTTGAAGTACTTGATCCACCTGGACATGAGCTTTGTGCAAGTTGATAAATATGAAACAATTTGCACTTTTCTACATGCAGACTGCCAGTTATACCAGCACTATCTGTTGAAGATTCCTTCTTTTTATCCCCAATTGTATGGTTTTGACTTCTTTGTCAAAGGTTTAATGTCCACAGATGTAGCGAATTATTTCTGAGTCTTTGATTCTATTCCATAGATTACCCTGTCTGTTTCTGTACCAATATCATGTGATTCTTAAAAAATTACTATTGCTTTAAGTTAGAGATGTTGATTCCCCCAGAAGTCCTTTTATTGTTGAGAATTGTTTATGCTATCCTGTTTTTTGTTTGTTTGTTTTTCTATACTAAGTTGAGAATTGCTCTTTTCATATCTGTGAATAATTGTTCTGGAACTTTGATGGGGACTGCATTGAATCTGTAGACTGCTTTTTGTAAGTTGCTCGTTTTTTACTATGTTATTCCTACCAATCAGTGAGCACGGGAGATATTTCCATTTATTTTCTTTTAATCGAAAATTTATATTTTTAATTTAAAAAGAAAATATTTATAAAGGCTGGAGGGATGGCTCCATGGATAAGAACACTTGGTGCTGTTACAGAGGACCTGGGTTTGAGTCCCAGCACCCACATGGTAGTTCACAACCATCTGTGAGCCTGTCTCCAAGGATCTGATGCCCTCTTCTGACCTTTGTGGGCACCAAGCATATACATAGTACACATACATGCATGCAGGCAAAACATCATACACAAAAAACAAGTCTCTAAAAACATTTTAAATATGTATTTATACACTGTTTCTAAATAATTGTGCTTTCTGACTTTGTAAATAATTGTGCTTTCTAATGTCATTTCTTCTTTGATTTTATTTTTTGGTCACCTAGTAATTATAAACTCTTATAAGGCACAATAAGAAATTGGCTAATCATCACAAGTTTACCACTTGTTCATGATGGAAACATTCAAAATCCATTCTACTTACTATTTTACATATTCAATTAGCTATTGTAAACCCTAGTTATCTTGCTACAACAGAATAGTAGAAATCAGTTCTTCTATTCAACTTCTTCTGTCCCCACTTTTTTCAATTTTTATTAGATATTTTCTTCATTTACATTTCAAATGCTATCCTGAAAGTCCCCTCTACCCTCCCCCCTGCGCTGCTCCCCTACCCACTCATTCCAACTTCTTGGCCCTTGGTGTTCCCCTGTATTCGGGCATATAAAGTTTGCAAGACCAAGGGGTCTCTCTTCCCAATGATGGTCGACTAGGCCATCTTCTGCTACANANGCAGCTAGAGACAAGAGCTCTGGGGGTACTGGTTAATTCATATTGCTGTTTCTCCTATAGGGTTGCAGACCCCTTCAGCTCCTTGCTATACCCACTTTCTTATCCCTAAAGTGAAGAAAACACAAATTTCACCTCAGACTGATTCTATATTTTCATTCTGCCCATTACATATACTGACATTGTGCTGAAAATGTCCTATGTTCATGTTCAACACAGATATCTCGGCAACAATCCTGTAATCCTTTCAATGGCCATTAAAATAAAGGGTTTGCTTGGTTCTCATGATTGCTAAGTTAACAGTATACTGTCATTCCCATAGTCTTACTATACATAAACATTTTTAGTATTTAAAAGCGGATCTTCTCTCTCTCTTGAAAATTTTAGCATCACACAACCCTCAAACACCAGTGACAGGAATTCAAGACCTCATTTCTGGAGTCTGGGGTGGCCGTTGCATACACAGATGCCATAGCAGGGACAAGGATGCTGGGGTCAGAGAACTACTTATTTATTTATTATTATTTTCTTTATTTACATTTCAAATGCTATCCCGAAAGTTCCCTATACCGCACCCCACCCCTGCTCACCTGCCCACCCACTCCCAATACTTGGCCCAGGCCTTACCCTGTGCTGGGTCATATAAAGTTTACAAGACAAAGGGGCCTCTCTTCCCAATGATGGCNGATTAGGCCATCTTCTGCTACATATGCAGCTAGAGACNCGAGCTCAGGGGGTACTGGTTAGTTCATATTGTTGTTNCACCTACAGGGTTNCAGNCCCCTNCANCTNCTTGGGTACTTTCTCTAGCTCCTCNATTGGGGGCCCTGTGTTCCATCCAATAGCTGACTGTGAGCATCCACTTCTGTGTTTGCCAGGCACTGGCATAGCCTCACAAGATTTCATCTCACATCAGTCAGAATGGCTAAGATCAAAAATTCATGAGTCTGCTTGTGGACGTTGTACATCGTGGTGCGCACTAGGCTCCGCACCACGATGTACAACGTCCACAAGCAGTCAAGGTTGTTTTGATTTGCATTTCCCTGATGACTAAGAGAACTACTTTTTCAGAGCTGTTCTTTACCTTCCACCCTGCGAAGGTGGGTTCTCTCTTGTTTTGGCTACCCACATACTTCAGGCTGACTCGTCTGCAAGCTTCTAGATCCTTTTCATCTTTCTGCCTCCCATCATGCCATAGAAGTACTGGGATTACGGATGTGTACTGTGACAGGCTTTTTTTTCTTCCAATTTATTATGTATTTACTTCATTTACATTTTAAATGCTATCTCCAAAGTCCCCTATATCCTCCCTTCTTGCTCCCCTACCTATGCAGTCCCCCTTCATGGCTCTGGTGTTCCCCTGTACTGGGACATATAAAGTTGCAAGACCAATGGGCCACTCTTCTCAATGATGGTTGACTAGACCATCTTCTGCTACACCAGCTCTGGGGGTGCTCGTTAGTTCATATCATTGTTCCACCTATAGGGTTGCAGCCCCCTTCAGCTCCTTGGGTACTATCTCTAGCTCCTCTATCGGGGGCCCTGTGTTCCATCTGATAGCTGACTGTGAGCATCCACTTCTGTGTTTGCCAGGCACTGGCATAGCCTCACAAGAGACAGCTATCTCAGAGTCCTTTCATCAAAATCTTGCTTGTTTATGCAGTGTCTGCGTTTCGTGGCTGATTATGGGATGGAGCCCTGTTTTTTGGATGGTCCATCCTTTCGTCTCAGCTCCAAACTTTGTCTCTGTAACCCCTTCCATGGGATTTTGTTCCCAATTCTAAGAAGGGGCGAAGTGTCAACATTTTGGTCTTCCTTCTTCTTGAGTTTCATATGTTTTAAAATTTGTATCTTGGGTATTCTGGTTTCAGGGCTAATATCCACTTATCAGAGAGTGCATATTATGTGAGTTCTTTTGTGATTGGGTTACCTCACTAAGGACGATATCCTCCAGATCCATCCATTTGCCAAGGAATTTCATAAATTCATTGATTTTTTCAAAATTTTTATTATTATTTTCTTTATTTACATTTCACATGCTATCCCGAAAGTTCCCTATACCCTCCCCACCCCTGCTCCCCTATCCACCCACTCCCAATACTTGGCCCTGGCCTTCCCCTGTGCTGGGTCATATAAAGTTTACAAGACAAAGGGGCCTCTCATCCCAATGATGGCCGATTAGGCCATCTTCTGTTACATGTGCAGCTAGAGACACAAGCTCAGGGGGTACTGGTTAGTTCATATTGTTGTTGCACATACAGGGTTTCAGCCCCCTACAGCTCCTTGGGTACTTTCTCTAGCTCCTCCATTGGGGCCCCTGTGTTCCATCAAATAGCTGACTGTGAACATCCACTTCTGTGTGTGCTAGGCACTGGCATAGCCTTACAAGAGGACACTATATCAGGGTCCCTTCAGCAGAATCTTGCTGGCATGTGCATTAGTATCTGGGTTTGGTGGCTGATGATGGGATGGATTCCTAGCTGAGTAGTATTCCATTCTGTAAAAGTACAACATTTTCTGTATCCATTCCTCTGTTGAGGGACATCTGGGTTTTTTCAACCTTCTGCTATGAACACAGTGGAGCATGTGTTCTTATTACCAGTTGGAACATCTTCTGGATATATGCCCAGAAGAGTTAATGCTGAATCCTCCAGTAGAACTACGTCCAGTTTTTTGAGGAACCACCAGACTGATTTCCAGAGTGGTTTTACAAGCTT
>NC_034590.1:34861075-34871770 GCF_900095145.1 Mus pahari | reverse complement strand
AGCTCCTCCATTGGGGGCCCTGTGTTCCATCCAATAGCTGACTGTGAGCATCCACTTCTGTGTTTGCCAGGCACTGGCATAGCCTCACAAGATTTCATCTCACATCAGTCAGAATGGCTAAGATTAAAAATTCAGGTGGTATTTCCATTTCTGATACCTTCTTCAATTTTTTTCTTCAGACACTTGATGATCTTGTCATACAAATCTTTCATTAACTTGGTTAGAGTTACTCCACAGTATTATATATTATTTATAGCTATTGTGAAGGGTGCTGTTTCCCTAATTTCTTTTTCAGACTGTTTATTGTTTCCATAAAGGAAGACCACTGAATTATTTGAGTTAATTTTGCTGATGTTGTTTATCAGCTGTAGAAATTCCCTGGCAGAATTTTGGGGGTCTTTTATATATACTATCATATATTATCTGCCAATAGTCATAGCTTGACTTTTTCCTTTCTAATTTGTATCACCTGGATCTTCATTTATTGTTGAATTTCTCTAATTAGAACTTCAAATACTATACTGAATAGATAGGAAGAGGGTGACCAGACTTGTATTGTCCCTGAGTTTAGTGGGGTTGCTTCAAGTTTCTCTCCATTTAATTTGATGTTGGCTGTTGGTTTGCTATATATTGTTTTTATTACGTTTAAGTATGTACCATGAATTCCTGATATCTTCAAGACTTTTACCATGAAAAGGTGCTGGAGTTTTTCAAAGACTTTTCAGCATCTAATGAAATGATAATGTGATTTTTTTCTTTGAGTTTGTTTTAATGGTGGATTCTGTTATTGGATTTTCATATACTGAACACCCTTATACCCCTGGGATGATGCCTATTTGATTGTGGAGGATGATGTTTATAATATTTTTTTGGACTTGATTTGTGAGTATTTTATTCAGCATTTTTGTATTGATACTTATAAGTGAAATTTGTCTGCAGTTCTCTTTCTTTGCTGTGTCTTGGGGTGGCTTAGGTGTCTGAGTCACTTTTGCCTCAAAGAATGAATTAGTGTTATTTCTGTTTCTATTTTGTGGAATAGTTTGAGGAGCATTGGTATTAGCTCCTCTTTGAATGTCTGATAGAATTCTGAACTAAAACCTTCTGCCCTGGGCTTTTATTTGTTGTTTGGACAGTTTCTAAAGACTGCTCCTAGTTCCTTAGGGGTTAGGAGTCTCTTTAAATAGTTTACTTGATCTAGATTTAACTTTGGTATGTGGTATCTGTCTAGAAAAGCTTCTATTTTGTCTAGATTTTTCAAATTTTCTCATGTATAGGCTTTTGTAGTCAGATCTGATGATTTTTTTAATTCCCTCACTTTCTGTTATCTCTACCTTTTCATTTCTTTTCATTATCTCTACCTTTTCATCTCATTACTTCAAGGGTGGCAACAACAGTAATTGAGTTTCTACCAAATTGCTTACAGGTAAGAATAAGAATTCTAGCAAGAATTAAAATAACTCATAACCACCTAACCTGACAGAAGACAAGGGAGCATGGGCAAACTTGATTCCGTCATAGGTCTTTTCTTATACCTTGGAATTCTCTATGAGAAACATTTTTTGATCATTTTCTATAATTTCAAGGATTAAAATGTGTGCTGCTCATTGACTCCAATTCTATCATTATTACCTTAACAAATTCAGCTGTATATCTGGAGAAGCCTTGTTGTATTATAACAACATATTTATTCTGTATTAGAATTGATCCTACTACCATTATTCCAGACAAATTACTCTGTTTGATGGTTAGTTATAATAGGTACTGATGCTGATAATGGCACTGTTTTCCATCAGACTGATAGTTCATTTGGGATTATGTCACAGTACATTGCCACTTAGCAATAGGTATAAAATGATAAATTCAAAGAGAGTAAAGATTTCTTGATGCCTTAATTATTTGCCAGAGGTATGGTTATTATTTAGCACTGAAGCTTCTTCATGTCTAATTACTATCACTTGTAGACTAATTTCTTCTACTGAAATATGTTTTACTATTGCTTCAATCACAGGACAGCTGCATGCAGACTTCTATTCATCAGGGTAGGATTTTAGAGTTTTTAAAAATGGATGTTTATAATTTGAACCAGAGAAAATAAGCTGTAGTATTCATTGTTAAATTATTATTATTATTATTATTATTATTATTATTATTATTATTATTATTAATTTTGGTATTTATATACAGGGTTTATTCACTATGTAATCCAGACTGGTCTTATATTCAGAGATCTACTTTCCTCTGCCACACAAGCACTGAGATTATAGGCATATGACACCAGCCCTGGGAAAAAATGTTACTGTTTATTCAGTGTTCTGATCTTTACTGCATTCCATGTGGTTCCCTTAATGTAGATTAACCCTATCCAAATAGTATGTTTTTAACATGAATATCATTATAGCCAAGTGTCTTACTGATTTAGCAGGAGTCATATAAACGTCAGCCTTGTATTCTCTTGGTTCTCTAACTACATTGTAATAGTCCCATGTGTCAATTCCAGCTTAGATTTTCCCTGAGAGACATACCTGTGGTCCAATAGTTTATCTTACCCTTTTGACAATTGCTGTTAGTCAATATATGACTAAAGCATACCTTGTCAAATAATGGCGAGGAAAACTTTCATTAATGGTATCCATAGAATCATAGGTTTGAAATGATCAGTATGACAGAAGTCTTAAAATTGTATTATTAGAATTTTAGTGCATATGCACATACATCATGTTATATTTATCTTGTTCAACATCTAATTAAAGAATATTATTAATTTATTCTCGGTTTTGTTTTCTCTAGAAACTACTGGCATGAATGACTATTTTCCATATTTAAGTCTTTTTTCCCATGACACTGAGTTTCTTGAAATTGTTACTATACATTATAATTTTATTCATGCTTCTTTCTCTATAGTTTTAAATTTTGTCTGCTAAATTTTCTTCTATCTTTTAGAATCTGAGATTCTAAAAATTTGAGTCTTCAATGAATATTTAAACCTAATAAAAATACCCCAAGCAAAGCAAACTAGATTCAGCAATCTAGGTTCAGTGTAGGCAAGTTGTTGTTCTGATGAAGCACCCAAATCTAAATGCCCTAATTTAGATTTACATGGATTCCTTATCTAGAAGACTAGCTATCAGATTTGCTGGCCAGGATTTGACTAAATAGTTCTAAGGCAAAATAAGGGAGTGAGTCAAATGTTCTAAATGAGAGGGGACAAGTATAACATTAACGAGTAATGATTAGTCTCTTGGTGGTCTGTGGAGGATTATTAGAATGGGGAAGGGCAATTTCTAAAGGAACATCATAGAGGTCAATAGCAATAAAAGGTTTGACTTTTAATGAATTTTTAAAAGACAATAAAGTTAATTATGCAGGACACAGGATACTGAAAATCACACAGTACTGGCTAACAAAATAGGGTTGAAAGAAAATAAACAGATGCAATGAAACTAACAGAAGTTATGAACCAGAGAGATTTAACAAATATCTATAGAACATTTCATCCCAAAACAAAAGAATATACCTTCTGCTCAGCAACTCATGGTACCTTCTTGAAAATTGACCATATAATTGGTCACAAAAAAGGACTTAACAGATACAAGAAGACTGAAATAATCCCATGCATCCTATGAGATAGCCACGGAGTAAGGCTGGTCTTCAAAAACAACAAAAACAACAGAAAGTCCACATATACATGGAAGCTGAACAACTATCTACTCAATGATAATTTGGACAAGGAAGAAATAAAGAAAGAAATTAAAAGCTGTTTAGAATTTAATGAAAATGATGGCAGAACATAGCAAAACTTATGGGACACAATGAAAGCAGTGCTAAGAAGAAAATTGATAGCTCTGAGTGCCTCCAAAAAGAGACTGGAGAGAACTTAAACTAGCAGCTTGACAGCATATCTAGAAGCACTAGAACAAAGAGAAGCAAATACATCCAAGAGGAATAGACAACAGGAAATAATCAAAATCAGGGCTGAAAACAACCAAGTAGAAACAAAAAGAACTGTACAAAAAAAATCAACAAAACCAGGAGCTGGATCTTTGAGAAAATCAACAGCATAGATAAATCCTTAGCCAGACTAAACAGAGGGCACAGATACAATATCCTAATTAACAAAAATCAGAAATGAATAGGGAGACATGATACCATAAATCTAGGAAATCCAAAACATCATCAGATACTACTACAAAATCCTACTCTGAACAAAATTGGAAAATCTGGATAAAATGGACAATTTTCTAGAAAGACACCAGATATCAATGTTAAGTCAGGATCAGATAAACCATCGAAATAGTCTGAAAACCCCTAAAGAACTAGAAGCAGTCATTAAAAGTCTCCCAAAGTATCCACACGATGGTCATCCTTCTTGGTTTTCCTGTGTTTTACAAAATGTATATTGGGTATTTTAAGTTTCTGGGCTAATATCCGCTTATAAGTAAGTGCATATCTAGTGACTTCTTTTGTGATTGGGTTACCNNACTAAGGATGATANCCTCCAGATACATCCNTTTGCCCAAGAATTTCATAAATTCATTGTTTTTAATAGCTGAGTAGTACTCCATTGTGTAAATGTACCACAGTTTCTGTATCCATTCCTCTATTGAGGGACATCTGGGTTCTTTCCAGTTTCTGGCTATTATAAATAAGGCTGCTATGAACATAGTGGAGCATGTGTCCTTATTGTCAGTTGGAAGAGGTATTGCTGGGTCCTCCTGTAGTACTATGTCCAATTTTCTGAGGAACCGCCAGACTGATTTCCAGAGGGGTTGTACAAGCTTGAAACCCCACCAGCAATGGAGGAGTGTTCCTCTGTCTCCACAACCTGGCCAGCATCTATTGTCACCTGAATTTTTTAATCTTAGCCATTCTGACTGGTGTGAGATGGAATCTCAAGGTTGTTTTGATTTGCATTTCCCTGATGACTAAGGATGTTGAACATTTTTTCAGGTGTTTCTCAGCCATTCGGTATTCCCCAGTTGAGAATTCTTTGTTTAGCGCTGTACCCCATTTTTTAATGGGATTATTTTAATTTCTGGAGTCCAGGTACTGCTTGTGGACGTTGTACATCGTGGTGCGGAGCCTAGTGCGCACCACGATGTACAACGTCCACAAGCAGTTTCCACTGGATGGTTTTAGCTCTCTTGTCAAAAATCAAGTGACCATAGGTGTGTGGATTCATTTCTGGATCTTCAATTCTATTCCATTGATCTACATTTCTGTTGCTATACCAGGATGACCATCGTGTGACTACTTCATTCCTCCTCAGAATAAGGAACAAAATATCCATGAAAGGAAATAGGTACAGAGACAAAATTTAGAGCTAAGATGAAAGGATGGACTATCCAGAGATTACCCCATCCGGGAATCCATCCCATCATCAGCCACCAAACCCAGATTCTAATGCACATGCCAGCACAATTCTGTTGAAGGGACCCTGATATAGCGGCCTCTTGTGAGGCTATGCCAGTGCCGGGCAAACACAGAAGTGGATGCTCACAGTCAGCTATTGGATGGAACACAGGGCCCCCAATGGAGGAGCTAGAGAAAGTACCCAAGGAGTTGTAGGGGGCTGAAACCCTGTATGTGCAACAACAATATGAACTAACAAGTACCCCCTGAGCTCGAGTCTCTAGCTGCATATGTAGCAGAAGATGGCCTAATAAGCCATCATTGGGAAGAGAGGCCCCTTGGTCTTGTAAGCTTCATATAACCCAGCACAGGGAAGGCCAGGGCCAAGTAGTAGGTTGGGTGGGTAGGGAAGCAGGGGCGGGGGNGGGGTATAGGGAACTTTCAGGATAGCATTTGAAATGTAAACAAAGAAAACAATAAGAAATAAATTAAAAAAATAAAAGTCTTCCAAATAAAAAAGCCCAGGACTAGATGGTTTTACTATAGAGTTCTATCAGACCTTCAAAGAATACCTTATACCAATATGCTTCAAACTTTTCCACAAAATAGAAAAAGTAGGAACACTACCCAATTCGTTCTATGAAGCCACAATTATACTTATACCTATAATATGGATACACAACAAAGAAAGAGAACTTCAGACTAATTTCCCTTATGAATTTTGATGCAAAATTACTCAATAAAATTCTTGCAAACTAAATCCAAGAACACATCAAAACATCATCCATCGTGACCAATTAGGCTTCATTCCAGGGATGCAGGGATTGTTTCATATTCAGAAATTCATCAATGTAATCCTCTATATGAACAAAACCAAAGAAAAAACCAGGTGACCTTCTCATTAGCTGCAAAGAAAGCATTTGACAATATTAAACATCCCTTCATGATAAAAATACTGGAAAGATCAGAAGAAATTCATAGCTCATACTTAAACATAGTAAAAATCAACATACAGCAAATCAGTAGCCAACATCAAAGTAAATGGAGAGAAACTTGAAGCAAACCCACTAAAATCAGGGATGAGACAAGGCTGCACACTCTCTCTGTACCTATTCAATATAGTACTCCAAGTCCTAGCCACAGCAATTAGAGAAGAAAAGGAGGTCAAAGGGATACATTTTGGAGAGGAAGAAGTAAAAAAAAATCACTATTTGCAGATTTTATGATTGTACACTTAAGCAAACATTCCACTAGAGAGCTCATAAGACTGATAAACAACTTCAGCAAATTGGCTTGATATAAAATTATCTCAAACAAATCAGTGGTCTTCCTCTACTCAAAGGATAAACAGACTGAGAAAGAAATTAGGCAAACAACACCCTTTACAATAGTCACATATAATACCTTGGTGTGATTCTAAGCAAGGGAAATATTTGTATGACAAGAACTTTAAATCATAGAAGAAAGAAATCAAAGATCTAAGAAGTTGGAAAGATTTCCCCATTCTCATGGATTGGCTGGATTAATATGGTAAAAATGGCCATCTTGTTGAAAACAATCTACAGATTCAATGCAATCCCCATCAAAATTCCAACCCAATTCTTCACAGAGTTAGAAAGGGCGATTTGCAAATTCATCTGGAATAATAAAAAACAAAGGATAGTGAAACTTATTGTCAACAATAAAAGAACTTCTGGCAGAATCATCATCCCTGACCTCAAGCTGTACTACAGAGAAATCTTGAAAAAACTGCATGGTACTTGTAGAGTGACAGACTTGTAGATCAATGGAATACAATTGAAGAGCCAAAAATGATCCCACAAACCTATGGTCATTTGATCTTTGACAAAGGAGCAAAAACCATCCAGTGGAAAAAAGACAGCATTTTCAAAAAAAGAGTGCCAGCAGTTAGCATGTAGAAGAATGCAAATTGATCTATTTTTATCTGCTTTACAAAGCTCAAGTGCAAGTGGATCAAGGACCTCCACATAAAAGCAGATACATGGAAACTAATATAAAGAACGTGGGTCAGAAACTGGAGCACATGGGTACAGGGGAAAATATTCTGAATAGAACACCAATAGCTTGTGCTCTAAGGTCAAAAATTGACAAATTGGACCTCATAAAATTACAAAGCTTCTGTAAAGCAAAGGACACTGTCAATGGGACAAATGGCAACTAAATGATTGGGAAAAGATCTTTACCAATCCAACATCCAATAGAGGGTTAATATCCAATATATACAAAGAACTTAAGAAGTTAGACTCCAGAGAACCAGTAACCCTAGTAAAAAATATGCAGTACAAAGCTAAACAAAGTATTCTCAACTGAGGAATACTGAAAGACTGAAAAGCACCTAAAGAACTGTCAATATCCTTAGTCATCAGGGAAGTGTATATCAGAACAACCCTGAGATTCTATCTCACACCAATCAGAATGGCTAAGATCAAAAAACTCAGGTGACAGCAGGTGCTGGTGAAGATGTAGAGAAAAAAGAACACTCCTCCATTGTTGGTAGGATTGCAAGCTGGTACAACTACTCTGGAAATCAGTCTTGTGGTTCCCCAGAAAATAGGACATAGCACTACCTGAGGACCCAGCAATACCACTCCTGGGAATATACCCCAAAAATGCTCCAACAAGGGCACGTGCAGCCTTTGTTATAATCGCCAGAAGCTGGAAAAAACCTAGATGTCCTTGAACTGCGGAATTGATACAGAAAATGTGGTACATTTATACAATGGAATTCTACTCAGTTATTAAAATCAATGAACTATTAAAATTCTTAGGCTAATGGATGGAACTAGAAAATATCATCATGAGTGAGGTAACTCAGTCACAAAAGAACACACATGGTATGCACTCACTTATAAGTTGATATTAGCCCCAAAGCATGGTACAAGATACAAATCACAGACCATGTAAAACTTAAGAAGAAGGAAGACCAAAGTGTTGATGCTTCAGTGCTTCTCAGAAGGAGAAACAAAATCCTCACAGGAGGAATTATGGAGCAGAGTGAAGGAAAGTCCATCCAGAGACTGCCCCACCTGGGGAGCCATACCATATGCAACCACCAGACCCAGACATTATTGCAGATGCCAAGAAGTACTTGCTGTCAGGAGTCTGATACAGCTTTCTACTGAGAGGCCCTGCCATCATCTGACAAATCCAGAGGCAATGCTTGCAGCCAACCATTGGACTGAGGACAGGATGCCCAAGGGAGGAGTTAGAGAAAGGACTGAATAAGCTGAAGGTGTTTGCAACCCATAGGAAGAACAATAATATCAACCAACAAGACCTCCCAGAACTCACAGGGATTACACTACCAACCGAAGGGTAAACATGGAGGGACCCATAGCTCCATTCACATATGTAGAAGTGGATGGCTTCTAGGGCATCAATGGCCTTTCCTCCTATGAAATCTCTATGCCCTAGTTTAGGGGAATGTCAGAGCAGGGAGGTGGGAGTGGGTGCATGGGGAACACCCTCATAAAAGCATGGGGTTTCCAGTTGGAAACCTGGAAACTTGAAAGAGGGATAACATTTGAAATGTAAATAAAGAAAATATCCAATTAAAAAAAGAAAAAAGATAAAAAAATAAATAAAATTGTAAAGTGCTTTAAGACTTTATGCTTGATTGGAATACATGACAAATATCCAGATTTCTTTTGAAAATTTACTTGACCCATAGTGAATTCTTTCTAGAAAAGAGGACTATTTCTATAAAAAGACAGTGAGGTAGAGAATGTATGAAGGACTGGAAGGATTGAATGAAATAGATCTGTGACCTGGTGACAATATCCCTGTTTCCTGTGTCTCTTTTTCCAAGTCTTACATATCATTTCAAGGTTGGAATGTATAGTTCATAGAATGTACTAACATGCATGGGCTAGAGGTGTGTGTTGCTGACCCTCCATTTACCTTATTTGCATGAAGCAGGGAACTAGTTGTTACTCAGGTCCTTAGAGACCACTTTCAAGAATCTGCACTTTCCTGGGATGGACTTTTCAAGGCTAAGGAGCATCACTGAACACTGCAGAAGTATGAGCAGGAATGCTATCCTATAAAAGGAAGACATGTTGAGAATGTAGAAGGAAAGGAAGGCAAAAGTACTCTGTCAAGAATTGATATCTGTCATTGGTCAACCACATATGAAAGTTTTTAAGTGCTTTGTTGTCTTTGAATAAACTTTAACCAATTAGAAAACATAACTGAATTATTTATGTCACAATATGCTAACCCATGAAAAGAGCAATCCTAACTGCAATGTACACATTTGTGTGTTCACTTATAAATTTTATGTTCAAGAGTTTTAAAAGGTTTCTTTTTTAAAATCACTTCATTAGTTATATTTAAATAAATGGATGTGATGGTTTCCTTTCAACTACAATATGCTCAAGAATGAGTACTACCATTTCTAAATTATATAGTTTGGTGTTTTATAAATAGAAAGTAGAATGGGGACCAGTATTTTTCAGTTTTATTTTGGGCTGTCATGTTTATTATGTTATGTTGAATGGGTATATGAGCAATCAATTGTAATTTGGATGCAATCATCAGGGCAAACAATTTCCAAACAAATGAATTCAGATTCCATCAATATATTGACCGACACAATTCAATGTAGAATTATGTGTATACTCTATTAATAAGTGCATAGAGATTAGGAGAATTAAAAGCAGAAAGTAACAATTAAAAGAATTTTATAAAGCCATTTGATATCCAAATAACTAATCATTCAGGATATTTTTATTGAGTACAACTCACCCATTTTGTTATATGTTTTTGCTTGAAAGATATCACTTCAAATCTGAGTCACTGATTTCTATGTGTTCAAGAGAGGAGGAAAAAGAAAATTCTGAAATTCAGGTAATTAGATCTTTTTCAGGTAAATTCTTGATCTGAGTTTTTTCTTCATGGTGTTTGATTGCTTGGAAATGGCAAGCAATGAACTATTGTTGAACTAATGGCAATTTGTTGAACTATCATATTTTGTCCCTATTTTATTAGACATTTTCTTTATTTACATTTCAAATGCTATCCCGAAAGTTCGCTATACCCTCCCCCCACCCCTGCTCCCCTACCCACCCACTCCCAATTCTTGGCCCTGGCATTCCTCTGTACTGGGTCACATAAAGTTTGCAAGACCAAGGGGCCTATCTTCCCAATGATGGCCAACTAGGCCATCTTCTGCTACATATGCAGCTAGAGACATGAGCTCAGGGGGTACTAGTTAGTTCATATTGTTGTTCCACCTACAGGGTTGCAGCCACCTTCAGCTCCTTGGATACTTTCTCTAGCTCCTCCGTTGGGGACCCTGTGTTCCATACAATAGCTGGCTGTGAA
>NC_034590.1:34845644-34859438 GCF_900095145.1 Mus pahari | reverse complement strand
CATTGATCTACATGTCTGTCGCTGTACCAGTACCATGCAGTTTTTATCACAATTGCTCTGTAGTACAGCTTAAGGTCAGGAATGATGATTCCATCATAGGTTTTTTATTGTT
The DNA here is from genome assembly GCF_900095145.1 of Mus pahari. Classification (NCBI taxonomy): domain Eukaryota; kingdom Metazoa; phylum Chordata; class Mammalia; order Rodentia; family Muridae; genus Mus; species Mus pahari. Next base: position 34,859,326 of record NC_034590.1, on the reverse strand, counting down.
GAGAATGGTTTTTGCTATCCTTGGTTTTTTATTATTCCAGATGGATTTCCAAATCGCCCTTTCTAGCTCTGTGAAGAATTGGGTTGGCATTTTGATGGGGATTGCATTGAATCTGTAAATTGCTTTTGGCTGGATGGCAATTTTGATTATGTTAATTCTGCCAATCCATGATCATGGGTGATCTTTCCATCTTCTGAGATCTTCAATTTCTTTCTTCAGAGTACTATCATATTTTAGATTGATGGTTGGCTAAAAAATTCTTTAAAAATGATCACAATCCAATGTCTCTACTGTGAAAAATAAAAAAAAAAAACATAGTAAATATTTAGGTCACGAAACAATATTAGAGTATACTGTGATAGTATAACAAAATAGATATATGGTGATAGGATATTAAATTACTCTTTTATTTGAAATATAAAATCTAAGGAAGATACCTAGTTTAATTGCAATATTTTAAAAATCCTTCCCAAATATTAAAGGATCATTACCAAATATATAGCACAATAATACAAATATTGATGGGCAAGAGTATTCACATCACACAAAATTAATTAATAGTAAAATAAAAAAAACCACTAAAAACCCATGCTAGTATCCACAAAATAAGAAATTGATAACAGCTTTAGCTTTCCTCATACACTGCAAGCAAAAAGGTTAAAAAGATTAAACTACTAAAAGTTCCCAGGCTTCTAACAGGAAAACAAAAACAAACCCAAGGTGAGCAGTACATGTTGAACTGTGAAAGAGAACAGGCTACTGAGTTGTATGACAGAAGCCTCTTCTGATTAACATTCTCTGTTAGCAGCAGGACTGAGGGTCTTAACAAAGAGGGCTTCGAGTTCTGTTTGGACTCTAGCAAGTCCTTACCATCCCTTCACTATTAGTGAACATAAACACTTTATGAGCCGGGCAGTTATGGTGCACGCCTTTAATCGGAGGCAGAGGCAGGTGGATTTCTGAGTTCGAGACCAGCCTGTTCTACAGAGTGAGCTCCAGGACAGCCAGGGCTATACAGAGAAACCCTGTCTCGAAAAACAAACAAACAGAACAACGAAACCAAAACCAGAATGTAGGCAGGGAATTCTAAGCAAATCAAGCCTGGTTTTGTGTAGAATTGGAAGCTTGTAAAACCTGGCTATATAATATTTCACAGAACTGATTACCAGGACTGGGTGCCTTGAAATCACATTCTCCCTGGCTTACAGTTAGTTCCCCGGAGAGCTTCTCCATCCAAGGTATGAGAGCACTCCATACAGTAGGCTTCTTTTCCTGGAACCATGGAAAAACAGTCCTAGGTTTCATGCACTGAGCCTGAAAATAAAGACTGCTATGACCTTTGCTTTGGACCTCTGCTAGGCTTTAAGCTTCTGGGAAGATCCTTCCAAGTCAAAGATTTGGGAAGTGTTAGGATGTCACATTTACAGTAGGTCCCTCTAAGCACTGTTGTTTAAGATAAATATCCAGTAATTTTACAGATGAATTCACCTGTATTTGACACAAGAATCAACTTGCATTGATGTAATCTGAATTTAGCCCCCAGAGTCAGTATTAAAAATGATTTTACACATGTGATTCCATACATTTTTACACTAAAACATTAACACATTTTACTTCCAGTAGCTACTACAGAACCTAATGTTATTAACTCCTCTTGCATAGAATTAGCTAAACCTGTGCATATTACCAATGCTATTAAATTTACTCATAAACAAAACAATTTATAGCCCTATTTTTCCATTGCTAGAAATCTTTACATTTATATACAGGATTAAAGTTATATTTACTTTAAAAAAATGGATATTTTATTTATTTACATTTCAAATGTTATCCTCTTTCCCGGTTTCTCCTCCACAACCCCCCTATCTCATGCCCTTTCCCCCTCCTTCTATGAGGGTGCTCACATCTACCTACCCACTCCTGCCTCACTGCCTTAGCATTCCCCTACACTGCTGCTTTGAGTCTTCACAGGTCCAAGGGCCTCACATCCTATTGATGCCAGATAAGGCCATCCTCTGCTACACATGCAGCTGGAGCCATTGGTCCCTCCATGTGTACAGTATGGTTGATGGTTTAGTCCCTGGAGAGCTCTAGGAAGCCTGATTGGTTGATACTGCTGTTCTTCCTACAGGGTTGTAAACCCCTTCAGCTCCTTCAGTCCTTCCCCCTAATTCTTCCATTGGGGTGCCTATGTTCAGTCCAATGGTTGGCTGAGAGTGTCCGAATCTGTTTTGGTCAGGCTTTGACAGAGCCTCTCAGGAGACAGCTATATCAGTCTCTTGTCAGCAAGCACTTCTTGGCATAAACAATAGTGTCTGGGTTTGGTGGCTGTGTATGGGATGGATCTCCGGGTGGGGCAGTTTCTGGATGACCTTTCCTTCAGTCTCTGCTCTACTCTTTGTCCCTGTATTTCCTTTAGAAAGGGACAATTCTGGGTTAAAATTTTGGAGATGGGTTTGTGGACCCATCCTTCTACTGGTGGGCCTTGGCCAACCTCTGACTATGGTGTCTTTAGTTTCTCTCTCCCCTTTGTTGGGTATCCCAGCTAATGTTACCCCTGTTGGGTCCTGGGAGCTTCTTGCTTTTCTGGCATCTGGGCCTTTTAATGGTTACCCCAGTTCCCCATCCCCCATTGCTATACATATTTGTGCAATTTCCTGACCCTCTGTACATCTCCCATATTTCCTCCCATGCAGGATCTGGAGCCTCTTTCCCCTCACCCTACTCACTTCCTCCCAAGTTCAACTCATCCTCTACCTCTAGTGATTATTTGGTCCCCCCTTCCAAGTAGGACTGAAGCATTCACATTTTGGTCTTCCTTCTTCTTGAGCTTCATATGGCCTGTGAGTTGTATTGTGGGTATTCCTAGCTTTTTGCCTAATCAGTGAGTGATTACCATGTATGTTCTTTTGTGACTGGGTTATCTCACTCAGAATGATACTGTTTAGTTCCATCCATTTGCCTACAAATTTCACGAAGTCATTGTTTTTAATAGCTGAGTAGTATGCCATTGTGTAAATGTACTACATTTTCTGTATCTTTTCCAATGTTGAAGGACATCTGGGTTGTTTCCAGCCTCTGGCTATTATAACTAAGGCTTCTATGAACACAGTGGAGCATGTGTCCCTGTTATATGTTGGAAAATCTTTTGGGTATATGCCCAGGAGTGATATAGCTGGATTTTCAGGTACTACTATGTCCAATTTTATGAGGAACCACCAGATTAATTTCCAAAGTGTTTATACCAGATAGAAATCCCACCTGGAATGGAGGAGTGCTCCTCTTCACATCCTCACGAGCATCTGCTGTCACCTGAGTTTTTGGTCTTAGCCATTCCAATTGGTGTGAGGTAGAATCTCAGGATTGTTTTTATGTACACTTCCCTGATGACTAAGGATATTGACAGTTCTTTAGGTGCTTCACTGCCATTTGGTATTCCTCAGTTGAGAATTCTTTGTTTAGCTATGTACCTCATTTTTAATATGGGTATTTTGTTCTCTGGGGTATATCTTCTTGAGTTCTTTATGTATATTGGATATCAGCCCTCTATCTGATGTAGGATTGATAAACATCTTTACCCAATTTGTTGGTTACCATTTTGTCCTATTGACAATGTTCTGTGCCTTACAGAAGCTCTCTAATTTATGAGGTCCCATTTGCCAATTTTTGATCTTAGAGCATAAGCCATTGGTGATGTTTAGGAAAATTTTCCCTGTGCCAAATTGCTCAAGGCTTTCCCCTTCTTTCTCTTTTATTATTCTGTGTCTCTGGATTTATGTGGTGGTTCTTGATTCACTTGGACTTGAGCTTTGTATAGGGAGACAATGATGCATCAATTTGCATTCTTCTACATGCTGGCTGGCAGTTGAACCAGCACTGTTTGTTGAAACTGTTCTTCTTTTTCCAATGGATGGTTTAAGATTGTCAAAGATCAAATGATCATAGATGTGTGGGTTCATTTATGGGTCTTCAATTTCATTGCATTGATCTACTTGCTAGTCTCTGTACCAAAACTATGCCATTTTTATCAGTTTCGTTCTGTAGTACAACTTGAGAGCTGGGATGATGATTACCTTAGAAGGTTGCATCTTGTTTTTCTTTGCATATTATTTATTTATTTATCTTGTTTTTCCTTACTATTTATTTATTTATTTATTTATATTGGATATTTTACTTCTTTGCATTTCAAATGTTATCAAAATTTCTGGTTTTGGAAACGCGTTATTCCATCCTCCTTCTCCCTGCTTTTATGAGGGTGCTGCCCCAGCCACCCACCCGCTCCTGCCTCCCTGTTCTGGCATTCCCCTACACTGGGGCATCAAGCCTTCACAGGACCAAGACCCTCTCCTCATATTGATGTCAAACAAGTCCATCCTCTACTACATATGTGGCTGGAGCCATGGGACCTTCCATGTGTACTTGGTTGGTGGTGTAGTCCCTGGGAGCTCTGAGGGGTCTGGTTAGTTGATATTGTTGTTCTTCCTATGCAAACCCCTTCAGCTCATTCAGTCCTTTCTCTAACTCCTCCCTTGAGCATCCTGTGCTCATTCCAATGATTGGGTGTATCTGTTTTGGTCAGTCTCTGGCAGAGGTTCTCCAAAGTGAGCTTTATCAGGCTCCTGACAGTAAGCACTTCATGGCATCTGCAAAAGTGTCTGAGTTTGGTGGCTGCATATGGGATGGCTCCCCAGGTGGGGAAGGCTATGGATGAACATTCCTTCAATCTTTGCCCCACTCTTTTCTCCATATTTCCCACTTCTTAGTAGAACTGAAGCATCCACACTTCCCTCTTCCTTCATCTCGAGTTTCATGTCGTCTGTGAATTGTATATTAGGAATTCTGAGTTTTTGCGCTAATACCCACTTATAAGTGAGTGCATATCATGTATGTTCTTTTGTGACTGGGTTACCTCACTCAGGATGATATTTTCTAATTCCATGCATTTTTCTAAGAATTTCATGAATTCATTTTTTGATAGCTGAGTAATACTCTGTTGTATAAATGTACCACATTTTCTGTATCAGTTCTTCTGATAATGGTTATTTCTAGCTTCAGGCTATTAGAAATAAGGCTGCTATGAACATAGTGTGTCCTTGTAATAGATTGGAACATCTTTGGGGTATATGCCCAGGAGTGGTATAGCTGGGTCCTCAGATAGTACTATGTTCAGTTTCCTGAGGAACATCCATACATAGTTCCAGAGAGGTTGCACCAGCTTGACATTCCTCCAACAATGGAGGAGTGTTTCTCTTTCTCCACATCCTCACCAGCATCTGCTGTCACCTGAGTTTTTGATCTTAGCCATCGTGTCTGATGTTACGTGGAATCTCAGGGTTGTTTTGATTTGCATTTCCCTGATGACTAAGGATGTTGAACATTTCTTTAGGTGCTTCTCAGCCTTTCAGTATTCCTCAGGTGAGAATTCTTTGTTTAGGTTTGTACCCAATTTTTTTACTAGGGTTACTTGGTTCTCTGGAGTCTAACTTCTTGAGCTCTTTGTATATATTGGCTATTATCCCTCTATTGGAAGTTTGGTTGGTAAAGATCTTTTCCAAATCAGTTGGTTGCCATTTTATCCTATGGAGAGTGTCATTTGCACTACAGAAGTTTTGCCATTTTATGAGGGCCCATTTGCTGATTTTTGATAATTGAGCATAAGGTGTTGATGTTCTTTCAAGGAGATTTTTCCCCTGTCCCCATGTGTTCCAGGCTTTTCGCCACTTTCTCTTCTATCAGTTTCAGTGTATTGGTTTTATGTGGACGTCCTTGATCCACTTGGACTTGTGCTTTTTACATGGAGAAAAGAATGGATCACTTTGCATTCTTCTACATGCTAGCAACCAGGTGAGCCAACACCATTATTTGAAAATGCTTTTTTCCAAATGCTTTTGTTAAAATTCAAGTGACCATAGGTGTGTGGGTTCATTTCTGGCCCTTCACTTATGTTCCATTGATCTCCCTATTTGTCTCTTTACCAGTAACATGCAGGTTTTATCACTATTGCTCTGAAGTACAGCTTGAGGTCAGCTATGGTTTTTCCTCTGGAAGTTCTTTTATTTTTGAGAATTTGTTTTGGCTATCCTTGTTTTTTGTTATCCCAAATGAATTTGCAAATTGTTATCTCTAACTCTATGAAGAGTTGAGTTATAATTGTGATGGGGATTGCATTGAATTCGTAGATTGCTTTTTGGCAAGATGGCCATTTTTACTATATTAATTGTGCCAACCCATGTGCATGGGAGATCTTTCCATCTTTTGAGATATTCTTCAACTTATTTCTTCAGAGACTTGACGTTTGTGTCATACAGTTCTTTCACTTGCTTGGTTAGGGTGACAGCAAGGTATTTTATATTATTTGCGACTATTGAAAAGGAATTTGTTTCCCTAATTTCTTTTTCAGTCTGTTTATTCTTTGAGTAGAGGAAGACTACAGATTTGTTTGAGTTAATTTTATCCAGTTACTTTGCTGAAGATGTTTATCAGGTTTAAGAGTTCTCTGGTAGAATTTTTGGCATCACTTAATTATTCTATCCTATCATCAACAAATAGTGATATTTTGACTTTTTCCTGTCCAAGTTGTATCACTTTCGCCTCCTTTTCTCCTCTAATTGTTCTGGCTGAGACTTGGAGACACATTGAATAGGTAGGGAGAGAATAGGCAGCCTTGCCTGGTACCTGATTTTAGTGGGATTGTTCTAACTTTCTCTCCATTTAGTTCGATGTTGGCTACTGGTTTGCTGTTTATTGCTTTTATAGGTATGGGTTTTGAATTCCTGATCTTTCCAAGACTGTTATCATGAAGGGGAGTAGAATTTTGTCAAATGTTTTCTCAGCATCTAATCAAGTGATCATGTGAGTTTTTTGAGTTTGTTATTATAGTGTATTATGTTGATAGATTTCTATATATTGACCCATTCCTGAATCCCTGAGATGAAGCCTACTTGATGACGATGGGTGATCATTTTGATGTGTTCTTGGATTCAGTTTGTGAGAATTTTATTGAGTATTTTTGCATTGATATTCATGAGGGAAATTGATATGAAGTTCTCTTTCTTCATTGATTCTTTGTGTAGTTTAGGTATCAAAGTAATTGTGGCTTCATAGAATGAATTGAGTATTATTTCTCCTGTTTTCACTTTGTGGAATAGTTTGAAGATATTGCTATTATATCTTCTTTTAAGACCTGATTATACACTAACTTCATCTGGTCCTGGTCTTTTTTTTTTTTTTCCGGTTGGGAGACTTTTAATAACTGCTTATATTTCTCTTTGGGTTTTTGTACTGTTTAGATGGTTTATCTTATCATGTTTTAAATTTGTTAAACTGGTTCTTTCTAGAAAATTACCCATTTAATCCAGATTTTTCAGTTTTGTTGAGTATAGGGTTTTGTAGTAGGAGCTGATGAATTTTTGATTTTCCTGTTTCTGGAGTTATGTCTCCTTTTTTTCATTTCTGATTTTGTTAATTTGGTTATTGTCTCTTTGCCCCTGGTTAGTCTGGATAAGAGTTTATTTATTTATTGATTGTGTCAACATCCAGCTCCTAGTTTTGTTGATTCATTACATAGTTCTTTTTGTTTCTACTTGGTTGATTTTAGCCCTGGGTTTGATTATTTCCTGCTGTTTACTCCTCTTGGGTGTATTTGTTTCTTTTTGTTCTAGAGNTTTCAAGTGTGCTGTCAAGCTGCCAATGTATGCTCTCTCCAGTTTCTTCTTGGAGGCACTCATAGCTATGAATTTTCCTCTTACCACTGCTTCCATTGTTTCCCATAAGTTTTGTATGTTGTATCTTTATTTTCATTAAATTCTAAAAATTCTTAATTTCTTTATTTCTTCATTGACCAAGTTATCATTGAGTAGATGTTCACCTTTAATGTATATGTGGGCTTTCTGTTGTTGCTGTTGTTATTGAAGACCAGTCCTATTCTGTGGTGATCTGATAGGATGCCTAGAATTATTTCAGTCTTCTTGTATCTGTTGAGTCCTGTTTTGTGACTGATTAAATGGGCAGTTTTGGAGAAGGCACTATAAAGTGCTGAGCAGAAGGTATATTCTTTTGTTTAGAATGAAATGTCCTATAGATACCTGTTAAATCTTTTTGTTCATAACTTCTATTAGTTTCACTGTATCTCTGTTTAGTTAGTATTTCCAGTATCTGTCCATTGCCAAGAGTGTGATATTTAAGTCTCCTATTATCATTGTTTGAGGTGCAATGTGTGCTTGAGCTTTAGTAAAGTTTCTTTTATAAATGTGGTGCCCTTGCATTTGGAGTATAAGTGTTCTGAATTTAGTGTTCATCTTGGTAGATTTCCCTTTGATAATATGAAGTGTCCTTCCTCATCTTTTTTGATAACTTTTGTTTGAAAATTATTTTTATTGGATATTAGAGTGGCTACTCCAGCTTGTTTCTTGGAATCATTTGCTTGGTAATTTTTTTTTCAGTCTTTTACATTTTCTTTGTCTCTGAGGTGCATTTCCTATATGCAGCAAAGTGCATGGTCTTTATTACTTAACAGGTCTTTTTGTCTCTGATTTTTTATTGGCAAATTGAGTCCTTTCCTATTAAGAGATATTAATGTAACATTATTTTTACTTCCTAGAATTTTTATTGTAAGAGGTGGAATTATGGTTGTTTGACTGTCTTCTTTAGGGTCTTTTGAAAGATTAGTTTCTTAATTTTTCAGTGGTGTAGTTTCCCTTTTTGTGTTGGAGTTTTCCAACTATTATCCTTTGGAGGGCTGGATTTGTAGAAAGATATTGTTTAAATTTGTTTTTGTCATGGAATATCTTGGCTTCTCCATCTATGGTAATTGAGAGTTTTGCTTGGTATAGTAGCCTGGGCAGGCATTTTTGTTCTCTTAGGGGCTGTATGACATCTACCCAGGATCTACTGGCTTTTAGACTCTCTGTTCAGAAATCTGGTGTAATTACGGTAGATCTGCCTTTATATTTTACTTGACATTTCCCCCTTACTGCTTTTAATATTCTTTCTTTGTTTTGTGCTTTTGGTATTTTGATTATTATGCAAGGGGAGGAATTCCCTTTCTACTCCAGTCTATTTGGAGTTTGGTAGGCTTCTTGTATGTCTGTGGGCATCTCCTTTAGGTTAGGGAAGTTTTCTTCTATAGTTTTGTTGAACATATTTCCTGGCCCTTTGAATTGGGAATCTTTGCTCTCCTCTATACCTATTATCCTTAGGTTTGGCCTTCTCATTGTGTCCTAGTATTCCTGGATATTTTGGATTAGGAATTTTTTTTTGCATTTTGCATTTTCTTTGACTCTTGTGTTAATGCTTTCTATGGTATCTTCTGTGCTTGAGATTCTATTGGTGATGTCTGCATCTATGACTCCTGATCTCTTTCCAAGTTTTCTATCTCCAGGGTTGTGTTCCCTTGGGATTCCTTTATTATTTCTATTTCCATTTTTAGACACTGGATGGTTTTGTTCAATTCCTTCACCTGTTTTGTTGTGTTTTCCTGTAATTAGTTAAGGGATTTTTGTGTTTCTACTTTAAAGGCTTCTACTTATTTACCAGTGTGTTCCTGTATTTCTTTTAGGATGGGGAGTTATTTTTGTCCTTCTTAAAGTCCTCTATCATCATCATGAGATGTGATTTTAAATCTGAATCTTGCTTATCCAGTGTGGTGTGGTATCCAGGGCTTTCTGTGTTGGGGGATACTTGGTTATGATGATACCCAGTAGGCTTGATTTCTGTTTCTGATGTTCTTGCACTTGCTTCTTGCCATCTGGTTATTTCTGGTGTTAGCTGGTCTTTCTGTCTCTGACTGCATTTTGTCCCTCCTGCAAGCCTGTGAACCTGTGATCTTAGGTGTGTCAGCACTCTTGGGAGATCAGCTTTCTCCAGGTGGGATTTGGGTAGGGAGACCTGTAGCACAGGTTTAGCTGTGGGGCACAGATGGAAACTGGAAATATCTTGTCCCCAATTGCTCCATGGTTCCTGTGTCCTGTGAGGTGTGGTCAGGTCTCACTTGGGCCAGTTATTCTAGCAGAATTGGTGGTTTCACCTGTGATCTTATGTGTGTCAGCAATACTCTGAAGTTATATTTTTTTACATTGGTACAGAATTTCTGTTTTGATACCAGTTTATTGTTTTCAATTTTGCATATTTTTGTTTTTTGATACAAAATTTAAAAATAATTTTGTTACTTTTAAATAGACATTGTGCCTATACAACTCATCTAAAAACATAAGTCTTAGACCTAGTTCTTCTAATAGTTACTACTACAAACTGTTTAGGATGATTGAATAGTGCAAGTTAAAGTTCAGATCATAAATTCTTGGTCATATTTGATTCTAATTTAGCAAAGTATAACTGTCTTCAAGATTATTCAAATAGTGAATACCTAAGAATAATCAGTGTTTAACAATTAAGTTAATTCAAAAGTGTCTTCAAAAGTGTCAGAGATCCACATAATTTGGCATTTAACATTATTTCATTATTAAATATCACTCGACTATGAGAAATATGTGCTCCTGTACTATCCCCATTCCACTTCAATTGAGATATTGAGCATCATTACCTCTAGGCTGAGTTGCTTCAATTGTGGCAATGTAGTCACTGTGAAAGAATTGCACTAATTCGTCTGCAGACAAAAATTTCTATCCAAAAGGGACAAATAGATGTGGAATAGTCAACTGCTAAGCTCTGCCAAGTCAGGGTAAGCTAAGCTATTTCCTTCATAATTCCTGCTTCACTTAAGGTGCATCATATGATTCTGGGCCAGAATGCTGAAGACAGATGCTCCAATGTTATTAGAAATTAGGGGACTCTCCAGGTAGTAAGCTGTCTCCATATATTGGAAAATTTCAGGCTTCCTACATATTCAGGTAATTTTAATTCCTTCTCAGATCTCTGATATATTTAAAGACTAGTTATAGTCTCATAATTGAATGTAAGTTGTTTAACATTAAAGAAAATGTTGAAGATTTGAAAAGATGGATTTCAAGTGGTAAGGTAATACATATTAAAATCAACATAATTCAGGCTCAGAATTATAAATTCTTTAAGTTGGAATAGATAATAGAGTGCTTTATCTAAATTGACATATATGATACACTCAATTTTAAGTGTAAATCATACCTCATAATTTACATAATTGTTATAATTCTGTTCAATTTATATCTGAGATAAAGAGCCTTTTTAAGTGGACAAAGGGGAGAAATGTTTTGGGTTGTCCTGATGCTATTTGTATTCTGATGATAATTTTACTTTCTCAGGAGACTTGCCCTTGAGAAGCAGTCAATTATATACTCATGTGATGTCATATAAACATTTCCCCCACTTTAAATGGTCAATAAAGGCTAGAGGATATGCTTGGACAATGGAAGGGAAAGGTGGGGATATAGGGTTTTGATAATGGAGTCAGATAGAGCAGCTGAAGAGGACAAGATAGGAAGGATAGAAGATGGAAGAGGAAGAGGTAGCCATGATGGAGCAGAACTACATAGCAAGGAGAAACTGCAAGTAGCAAGGAGGTCTTATACTGGGTAATAAAATAAGTTAGTATAGTGTTAGATCTGCCCAATCTAGGCTTATGTCTTAACAATAACTGAATTGTGTGTTTTTATATGGGCTTATTGGGGGTAGAAATTCCAACAACAATAAAAGTCAATAGGTGAGAAATTCATAATTACAAGAAAATTATAACGGTTGTAGTGTTATGATAGCGGAGATATATAAATTCGGGATTACTTAGATAAGTAAATGTAGTGGTTTTATTTTTACTTGCAATATTGTGACTTTCACAATTTCATGCTTCTATAAATATGTAAATAAATAAATAGCCTAATATTTATGCTAATTAAGTTATCTAGACAATAAATTACATTTCTTAACTATTTATCATAGATTATGGAATTTAGAATTAGTTTTTAAAGTATTTTTTAAATTTTTTGACTTAGGATAGTACCATTAAAAAGAACTTTCTCTGTCTTCATCTATGTTTAGAAAAAATAAAGGCATAAAAATTTGGAAACTCAAAAATTTCTCTCAAAATTAGTATAGTAGTACATTTGTGTTACTTTGTTCTAATAATATGCTAAGACTGGCATCATGGCACATACTCTATCTGAACACTTGAGAGATACAGGCAACTGTAAATATTTTAAGTAAAAAAGACAGGAAAATGTTCTATATATTATTGAGGAATATGATTTTTGGCCCAACTATAGCCAGTTCTGAATGTGGCTCTTGATGAGCAATGACAAAGGCAAAGTTTTAATTTTATCTTATTTTGTATTAAAACATCTTGAAAAATAAACTTAAATTCCTTTCCTTATATTTCAAGTTTTAAAGAATGTTCATTTGGTGATTCCTGTGCTCATTTAAATCTCCAGCAACATTCCAAGTTTCAAAAAGTTATGCTTCCTGTTTTTAGGCCTCCTAGATCATTTGTGATTATAATTTTGTAGTTTTACCTCCTTCTCCTCATATTTCTTCTCCTCATCATCCTTTTTTGATTTTTCTTTTCCTTTTTCAAAAGTAAGTTTAGTCTGGAATTAATGAATGCATGGCAAATTTTATACAATTCACCCACAAAACTGTCCTTTATAATCTATTGTTAAAATCTATACATTGATACTTTAAACTTGGAATTCAAGATGTACTAAAGTTTTTACTCCTTTCTTCATCCATTTTATTTATTTTGGGACCAGACTGACATGTATTTCAACAAAATGAGAAGACTCACAAATCCTCAACTTGCATAGTGACATTGATGTTCATTGGATAACTTTTCTAAATTAAAGTTCCCAGTACATATGACTCAAATATAATGAAATATTATTGTCATGCTACTTAGAGAACAGATTAGAATTATATGTGAATTCAAAATTGTCTTTCATACCTCATGCTTGTGTATTCAAACTGTACAATGTATAACTGCGCAAAGACATTTCATCCACAAGAACAAATTAGTACCTGGATCATTCTAGACACTGAATGAATGTTACATCACTTTCCTTCATGTTAATGCTTACTAGGCTCTCATGACATTCTCTCTTCATTTTGAAAGTGCTTTTATATTTCAATGAACGTTTATGTCCCTTATATAAATAAAACACATTCATATATTGTTCTTTAATTTTGTGAAACCATTTTTCTCTATCTCTAAATTTTCCACAAAGTTATTTATGATTTTTACACCTTTGTTTTCCTAACCAAATCTGATTCTAAAATATTTGAGGTTTTCTTTAGATGGCATAGTCTGTATTCTACTTCCAATCCAAGTGTCTTATTCTAATATTAATTTATTATTCTCAATTTAAAAGTCAAGTGCTTTGATATAGCAAACAGACTAATAATTGTCACATAAATAAGCACTTTCTAAATCATATTTGAGTTATGTAAGAAATAGAATTTTCATAGTATGATCTTAGTTCCTTGTTGATTTCTTTTTTTAAATTTTTTTCTTTTTTTTTCTTTTTTTTTCTTTTCTTTATTTACATTTCAAAAGTTTCCTATACCCCTCCTCCCCACCTCTGCTCCCCTACCCACCCACTCCCACTACTTGGCCCAGGCCTTGCCTTGTGCTGGATCATATAAAGTTTGCAAGACCAAGGGGCCTCTCTTCCCAGTGATGGCTGATTAGGCCATCTTCTGCTACATATGCAGCTAGAGACATGAGATCAGGGGGTACTGGTTAGTTCATATTGTTGTTCCAC
>NC_034590.1:34806248-34839885 GCF_900095145.1 Mus pahari | reverse complement strand
TCTCTCTCTCTCTCTCTCTCTCTCTCTCTCTCTCTCTCTCTCTCTCTCGTGTGTATGTGTTTAATGTTGCTTACATATAAAAGTATATAAAGCAGACTACTCTAATTGCATAACCTATTACAGAGCCCATCTCTGAAAAAAGCTCAATCTGTCTTCTCTTGACAGCCACTGACTGCCTGCAACAATTCATCTAGGGATGTGTGTTGTGAGATTTCCTTCATCCATATTAGCATCTTAGTTGGTGTTGTCTTTATGCAGATATTCTTTATGAGATCATACTTTTCTAATTTTATGGTACCAACATCCAAATCTCACATAGAACATGTTATATAGCAGCAAGAGTCCTGGTTCCTGATCTTATAATCTATCTCTCCCCACTTTTGCTATTTTTCTCCCGAGGCTTAAATTTAGGGCTATGTAAGTGGGGGTTGGGTACTATATGGCCACTTCTTACATTTTGTGTTACTGTAGATATCTGTAATACTTTTTTTTTCTGCATAAAGGAATTTTGCTTATGGGAAATAAGAGCTACATTTTTTTCTGTGGGAATAACAATGGATATAAGAATCATACTTAAAATACAGCAACTATAGTGATATAAGAAAATGATAGCAGATTAGTCTAGTGTCTATGATTTCTCCATCCATGGATAGTAGGCTAGGTTTACAGTACCAGGTATGAGTCGTTAATTGAGTGGGCCTTAATACCCATGAGACAGCTATTGATTACTTAAAAAAAATAAGTGCTACTATCATACCATAAAGTATATCTTTCCATGCTCATAGACATTTTGAGCTGAACCCTTTTCTGCTGGTGAAACTATTGACTGCCTTCCTCCCTTGGTACTTTGCATAGCACATTCTTATATTACAAAAGTAGATTTTAAGTCAGTTCCAAGTCAAGTCTTCCAAATCCCATCTGAAGTATGTGGCATCTATAGCTCTAGGATCTTAAAACAGAAACTATTTTGCTCATTTCAAGTATTTAATTTTTTGTCAAGTGTCTTTAATGTGTGTGTGTGTGTGTGTGTGTGTGTGTGTGTGTGTGTGTGCATGTGTGTGACTGTCTGTAGGTATGTAATGAATGTGTTCATATAGATGAAATTTTAAATGGTGGATTTTAGAAATTGACACTTTTTAAAATTTCTTGATGAACTGGTCAAAAAAATTGTATGACATGAACCAGGCAACTTGTAGTGTCTATATAAGTGATATGCCAGTATTTCTATTATTAGAAGATTTATCAAGGATGTAAGGTTTCATCTAAAGATGATCTTTAATTGAAATATTTAATGAGAATCAACTTTTAAAAACTCTAACTATACGTGTCTTGTGATAGAACATTATTTATCTAATTCCTTTTCATATTTTAATAAAATGTGTGTATTTGTCAGAAGAACTAGGATTAGACACAGTACTGGATTTAAAACTGGAAAATAAAAATGTTTGTAATAAGAATGAAGGACACCAAAAATTGGTATGTATCTCTTTAAATTTAAATTTCTTATTTAATATTATTTGTTTTAATTATATTGCCACAGCCAATGTAAACTACCTTTAAGGCTACTACATACAGTCAATAGATGATGATTTAATGTTAAAATAAAAGACTTTTATCTACTATAAATCATGTGGTATTCTTAGAAATCAGTCATATAAGTAGTCATCTTTTCCTGTTCGGTAAATAATTATGTGATTATATTTGTGCTTTGTCAAATTTTTTCATGGATAGATTGTCTCATGGATCTCCATTTCAAATAATGTATAATATAAAATTTAATGCCGTCATAATTGGATTCATTTACAAAATATGATTCTGTCTGAAGAAACTAAATTTGTTTTCTTTGGGTTCTGGTCTACATAGTGAGTTCTGTGACAGCCAAGGCTACATATTGAGAACTTGTCTGAAAAACCAAACCAAACCAAACCAAACCAATCCAAACCAAACCAAACCAAACCAAACCAAACCAAACCAAACCAAACCAATCCAAACCAAACCAAATTACTGTCAAACTGTTGAATAAATACCATCAAAGCTTTGGTAGAAAAAAAAGAAACTAAATTTGTGATGTGCTGATTAGATTCAGTCATACCAAGGAATATTTTTTCGTTATGGTCATTGAATGATTTCAAGATCCTTATTTGAAGAGATAATATAATCATATCTGTAATCAAGTAAACAGTGTATTTAAAAGTGGTCAATTACAGAAAGGAAACTTAATTGTAAAGCAACTACCGAAATGATTTAGCTCATTTCAGTGAAAAGAATCATTTCCCAGTTCCTATCCACTGTCCTTAATTAATACATATTAGCACTTCAGTTAATAGAGAGAATTCACATGTATAAAAGTCACTGTAGATTAACCTTTTCCAAAATATTTTCAGAGATACAACATACAGTAATGAACTTACTGCAACATGAGGATGTTCTGAAAATATGCTTAGCTTTTGAATTTGTATGAGTCTTTATAATGCATATCTACTATATGCTGAGAAACGAAGCACTAAATCTTTCTCATGGAAGCTTATGCTATAGTAATAGGATGCAAAACAAGTAACAAGGAAATGTTTTAGTTCAGAAAGATGCATTTTAGTGTAGATAAACATATGATTTGGGGGGATTTAGGGATGCTTGTCATTAGTACAGAATAGGAAAGATAGTGGTATTTTGTTAGCAGAGATCTAAGCATGAAGTTTAAACTGTCTTTGAAAATGAGTATGTGTATGTGTCCACTCAGTGACTGTCTTGTAGGCCGGAATGACTGAATATATGAAGTTGTGGACAATATCATCTCATAACTTGTAAATTTCCTGAGTAATGAGAATGCAAGATGTGGTTATTTTGGAAACATAAAGAAGAAACTGGGAAAATGCTGTGTTTATGGAATATTTAAGTTCACTGAGAACTATTTGCATACCATATACACTTTGTATTCTAATTTCATTATCTAAAAATAACATAGAAAATACATTTGTCTCTTTATCATTTTGGTCAATGTTTTCTATCTATAAGAAATCAATGAAATATGTCAGTTCTATCAGCTGATTTTTACTGAAATGAAGTCTTTTCTGATTTGATCATCACACTCATCATGACATACTATAAATAAATTTAACCATGACATATCTCCTATTACACCTAACCATACAGTGTCATTGTTATAATACTCATGTTTAATCTTGTATTTGTTAGAGGAATGACCTTACTAAGAATGCTAATATTTATTTCACGGATAATTTCCAATTTTACTAGGAAATACAAATTAGTTTTAGATATTATAATATAAAATTAGTTAATGTATTGATATATGCAACTCAGGT
The DNA here is from genome assembly GCF_900095145.1 of Mus pahari. Lineage (NCBI taxonomy): Eukaryota > Metazoa > Chordata > Mammalia > Rodentia > Muridae > Mus > Mus pahari. The sequence goes on along the minus strand of NC_034590.1, from coordinate 34,836,565 downwards.
AACACTGTGTATATATGTATTCTCTCTTCTGTACTACTTTTATACAATGGTGTGCCACGAGAAATGAAAGATGGGCTTAAACTTGAGTGTATTTATAAGATTCCCACCTAAAAATGTTTTTGAAAATATATTGCATATGTTCTCAAGTATAATTTTCTTAAATTCAGAAATGAAAGTATATTCATAGGAAAAATAAGACCTTTCTGATACTCATTATCACTAACACTATTTGACAGAATAACTTTGATATTTCTTCCAGGAAATGCAGAATACTTCCCAGATACCTGGCCATTCATACAACACAGGAAATGATGCAGACAAAAATGAAAGTCAAGGTAAGCATCATCATGAAGAGGTTTTTTTTAAGACAAGTTAGTAAGTTTTTCCTTCGAAAGAAATCACTGAGTAAGTTTATAGCAAGACAAAAGGTAATCAAGCATGTAATAAGACTTAGATGTTAATAAAATTGAACAATGTATAAAATTGATATAGTCACAGGAAGATCGATATTTTCTCTTATACCTGAGATATTTGGGGGTTTCCAAAGGGCCCATGAGCCATTGACTCAACTACAAGTAACCAATAGTTTTACATGCTTTCAATTTTTTTCATTTTTTAAAGCAAAGCTCATGCTTATTTTTTTATTTAAATTATTTTATTTACATTCCAGTCATTGTGCCCCTTCAATTCCCCCCCCCACTTCCTCATCCCATTCCCCCTCTCCCTTGCCTCAAAGGGGTGCTCCCCCACTACCAGGTCTTTCCCTTTCCTGGGACCTCAGGCTCTTGAGGATTAAGTACAGTGAGGCCAGACCACGTAGCCCTCTGCTACATATGTGCCAGGGTCTTAAGACCACACTGTGTATAATACTGGTTTGTGGCTCAGTCTTTGGGAGCTCCCTGTCATCTGGGTTAGTTTAGAATTTTGGTCTTTCTATGGGGTTTCTCTCCTTTTCATCTTCAAACTTTCCCACAATTCAACCATAGGGGTCCTTGACTTCAGTTCAGTGTTTGGGTGTAAGTATGTGCTTCTGTCTCAGTCACCTGCTGGCAGGACCTCTTTGAGGACAGCCATGCCAGGTTCCTGTCTGTAAGCACATTATAGCATAACAGTGTCAGGCCTTGGTGTCCCCCTCTATGAGATGGATCCCAAGTTGGGCATGTCATTGAACCTGCTTCACCTCATCTCTTCTCCATTTTTTTCACTGCAGTTCTTTTAGACAGGAAAAAATCTGGGTCAGGAGGTTTGATTGTGCTTTAGTAACCCTGTCCATCCATTTGAAGCTTTATCTATCTACTGGAGGTGGACTCTTTGAGTGCCCTTTTCTCAATGTTGGGCATTTTGGCTAATGTCACCCCCAATGAGTCCTGAGAATGTCTCACTCCTGGGACTCTGGGACTCTCTAGAGGGTCCCCCACCTCCTACTTCCTGAGGCTATTATTCTCTTGGCCTTCTAGGCCTTCTAGGCTTCTCTCCTGTCCTCTTCCCCATATCTGATCCTGTTCCTTTTTTTCCCTTCCCATCCCCTTTCCCACTCAGGTTCCTCTATCCTTCTTCCTTCTGTGGTAATTATATCCTTCCCCCTTTAAAATGGGGTTGAAGTCTCTTCATTTGGGCATTACTGCGTTTTTTTCATTTTTAAAAGTTTATTTCTTTGATTAGAGAATATCTTTACTTTTACCCCATATATGATGTTTATTTAAACAACAGGCTCTGGTTAGTGTATGCTTATCAGTGATGCAGTTTGTGCCCAATAAATTCAGGTAAACACTCCACCACTGAGTGTTTATCGCTGATATTTGCTGATAACTCATCTTGTTTAAATAAATATGAGACATTTGTATCAGCAGGCTTTATGAAACATGGTTTTTGCTTCCCAGTTTTTCTAAAGAGAAACATCCACCACTTTACCCACCAGCTATTGTATCTCATGTTCTTTAACTTTCTATAGTAGTATGCTTTTCTTATCATCATCAATAAATTCCAAGTCGATTATTTGAAATTGACTTAATACTATTTAATACTGTCTTACTATTCTTTCCCTCAATAATAAAATTTTCTCTTTTGGTTTTGTGTTGCAACAAAAAGTTTATTATTCTTTTTTTTTACTTACTCACTCTATGTACAACTCATTGTCCCATCTCTGTCATCCCCCCTACAATCTTTCCCTGTCCCCTTTTCCTCTGGGTGGGTGGGGGCACCCCTTTGTATTCCACCACCTTGACACTTTACATCTCTAAGAGGCTAGGCACTTTCTTTCCCACTGAGGCTGGAAAAGGCAGCCCAGTTAGAAGAACATATCCAACATACATGCAACAGCTTTTGGGATAACCCCTATTCCAGTTGTTCAGGACCCATAAGAAGTCCAAGCTGCTCATACATTATTTATGAACTGAGAGGTCTATGTTCAGCCCATGTATGTTCTTTTGTTGGTGGCTCAGTCTCTGAGAGCCCCAAAGGTTCAGGTTAGTTGATTCTCTTAGTCTTCCTGTGACGTTCCTATCCCTGTTTGGACCCACAATCCCTCATCCTATTCTTTTATAAGAATCCCCAAACCCAGCGCCCTCAATGGAGGAGCTAGAGAAAGTACCCAAGGAGCTGAAGGGGGCTGCAACCCTATAGGTGGAACAACAATATGAACTAACCAGTATTCCCAGAGCCCATGTCTCTAGCTGCATGTGTAGCAGAAGATGGCCAAGTTGGCCATCATTGGGAAGAGAGACCCCTTGGTCTTGCAAACTTTATATGCCCCAGTAAAGGGGAATATCAGGGCCAAGAAGTTGGAGTGGGTGGGTAAGGGAACAGGGTGGGGGGAGGATATAGGGAACATTCGGGATAGCATTTGAAATATAAATAAAGAAAATATCTAATAAAAAGAAAAAGAAAAAAGAAAGAAAAAACAGAATCCCCAAACCCAAGCTACTGTTTGGCTGTGGGTGTCTCAATCTCTCTGAGTCAACTGCTGGATGGAGCCTTTTGGAGGACAACTTGCTCTTGTATGCAAGCCTAACAGAGTATCATTAATAGTGTTAGAGATCTGTGCTTACCTGTGGGGTAGATCTCATGTTGGGCCAGTTATTGGTTGGCTATTCCCTCAGTCTCTGCTGTATCACACTGCATTTCTTGTAAGTTTTGTATTGAAAGTTTTGTGTGTGGATTAATGTCTCTATTGATCCACTGGGTCCCTGTCTATATAAAGGAAGTAGCATCTTCAAGTACCATACTACAAATGTAGTAAATCATAGCTAAGGGTACCTCCATTGATTCTTGGGTGCTTCACTTTTCCTAGGCCATTTCTCATCCTGGATATGTCCCTACCTCCTCACCCCCATAAGTTGCAGACTTCCTTTCATTTTCATGAGCATCTAACCATCTCTTCCCTACACCTGATCCTGAATTCCCCCATGCTCCCTCTCTCCATCTGCCTCTTAGGACTATTTTATTCCACCTTCTAAGTGAGATTCAAACTTTCTTTCTTGGCTTTTTTGGATCTGTGGAGTGTAACAAGATACCTGTATTTTATGGTTAATATCCACTTATAACTGAGTACATATTATGCATGCCCTTTTGGTACTGGGTTGCCTCACTCAGGATGATATTCACAAGTTCCATCCATTTAACATCAAAATTCATGTTATCTTGGTTTTTAATGCTGAGTAATTCCATTGTGTGGAAGTAATACTGTTCCCTTATCCATTCTTCAATTGAGGAACATTTAGGTTTTTCTAGTTTCTGGCTATTACAAATAAAGTTGCTATGAACATAGTTGAGCAAGAATATATGTGAAAAGTTGGAGAATCTTTTGAGTAAATGTACAGGAGTGATATATCTGGGGCCTGGGGTAGAACTACCCAGTTTTCCGAGAGAATGACCAATTAATTTACAAAGTAGTTGTACAAGTTTGCACTCCTACCAGCAATGAAAATTTCCCCTTGCGTCAAATCCTCCCCAGCATGTGTTATCTCTTGAGCTTTGGAACTATTTTGGCCAATAGACTCCATTTAGGTTTATTTCATATACATAATTATTTTAGAATGCTTCTACAGTAATGAATTTCCATATTTTAAATGACTTGTCCCTCCCCATTTTAACATCCTAACTATTCTTCTCCATTGCCTTCCCATGTAAATCTCCCACACCCTCCCACTATATATAATCTATTTCTTCTTGCTTCAGTGATTCTCCCCTGACACCTTTTACTTAATATAGAATCTCTGTGGTTATATGGGTTTTAGTACACATATAATATAAAACCTATGATATTTGTATTTTGCATCTGTGTTACCTTACTCGCTTTTTTCTAGGTTCATTAATTTACCTGAATATTTCATAATTTCCACTTTTTTCTATTTTTTCTTTTTAAAATTTATTCTTTAATCTTTTTTACAGTCCAGAATTCATCCTCCTCCTTGCCCAACCTTGGACTATTCCACACTCTGCATTTTCTCCCAACTCTGTCTCTAAGAGGATGTTGCAATCTCCCTGACCCCACCAGATCTTCCCAATCCCTGGTACCCCAAGTCTCTAGAGGTTTAGATGCATCTTTCCTGACTGAGTCCAGACACATTAGTCCTCTACTGTATATGTGTGGAGGACCTCATATCAGCTGATGTGTGTTACCTGGTTGGTGTTCCAGTATCTGAGAGATCTCTGAGGTCCAGGATAGTTGAGCCTCCTGGTATTCCTACAATGTCACCCTTCTCAGCTTTTAAATAATTCATCCAGTGGAGCAGTAACCATCTTCTGTCCATAATTTTAACTTTTTAAAAAAAATATATTAGATATTTTCTCTATTTACATTTCAAATGTTATCCCCTTTCCTGGTTTCCCCTCCACAAACCCCCATTCCATCCCCCCCTCCCCTGCTCAGCAAACCACACACCCATTCCTGATTCCCTATCCTGGCATACCCCTACACTGGGGCACTGAGACTTCACAGGATAAAGGGCCTTTCCTTCCATTGATGTCCAACAATGCCATCCTCTGCTACATATGCAGCTGGAACCATGGGTCCCTCCATGCTTACGCTTTGGTTGGTGGTTTAGTCCCTGTGAGCTCTACGGGAACTGGTTGCTTCATATTGTTGTTCCCCTATAGGGCTGCAAACTTCTTCAACTCATTCAGTTCTTTCTCTAACTCCCCCATGGGGGACCCCATGGTATGTCCAATCGTTGGCTGAGAGCATCTGCCTCTGTATTTGTCAGGTTCTGGCACAGACTCTCAGGAGGCAGCTATATCAGGCACCTGTCAGCATGTACATCTTGGCATCCACAGTAGCGTCTTGAGCTTCATATGGTCTATGGATTGTATGTTGGATATTCTGATTCTGGATTTCCCCAATTTCTTTTCTATGAGTTTCAGTGTATCTGGTTTTATGTGGAGGACTTTGATTCACTTGGACTTGAGCTTTCTACAAGAAGATAAGAATGGATTGATTTTCATTCTTCTATATGCTGACTGCCAGTTGAGAAAGCACCATTTGTTGAAAATGGTGTTTTTTCCCAGTGGATGATTTTAGCTCCTTTGCCAAAGATTAAGTGACCATAGGTGTGTGGTTTAATTTCTGAGTCTTCAGTTCTGTTCTATTGATAGACCTGCCCATCTCTGTATCCATACAGTGCAGGTTTTTAACACTATTGCTCTGTAATATAGCTTGAGATCAGTGATGATGATCCCCCAGAAGTTCCTTTATTGTTGAGTATAGTTTTCACTATCCTGGGATTTTGGTTATTCCAGATGAATTTGCATATTGCTCTTTCTAACTCCATGAAGAATTAAGTTGGAAGTTTGGTGGGGATTACATTGAATTTGGAAATTTCTTTTGGCAAGATGGCCATTTTTTATTATATTGATCATGCCAATCCATGAGCATGGGAGATCTTTCTATCCTCTGAGATCTTCTTCGATTTTTTTCCTCAGAGACTTGAAGTTCTTCTCACACAGATCTTTCTTTATGAATGTATGTGCCCTTGTGTTTGGAGCATAGATGCTCAGAATTGAGTATGAAGTGTCTTTCTTTATCCTTTTTGATACCTTTTGGTTTAAAGTTGATTTTATTCGATATTAGAATGGCTACTCCAGATTGGTTCTTGGGACGACATGTTTGGAATTTTCTTTCCTGCCTTTTACTCTGAAGTAGAGTCTATCTTTGTCACTGAGATGCATTTCCTGTATCCAGCAAAATGTTGGATCCTTTTCACGTATTGAATCTATTAGTCTATGTCTTTTTATTGGGGAATTGATTCCATTAATATTGAGTTATTAAGGAAAAGTGATTGTTTTTCCTGTTATTTTTGTTGTTAGAGGTGGAATTATGTTTATGTGGCTACCTTCTTTCTTGTTTGTTTTTATACTTAGGTTTGGTATTCTCATTGCATTCTGGATTTCCTGGATGTTTTGGGTTAGGATCTTTTTGCATTTTGCATTTTCTTTGATTGTTGTGCCCATGTTCTCTATGGAATCTTCTGCAGCTGAGATTCTCTGTTATATCTCTTGTATTTTTTTGGTGATGCTTGCATCTATGACTGCTGATCACTCTCCTAGGATTGCTGTCTCTAGAGTTGTTTCTCTTTGTGATTTCTACATTGTTTCTACTTCCAATTTTAGATACTGGATGGTTTTCTTCACTTCCTTCACTTTTTTTTGGTTGTGTATTCCTGTAGTTCTTTAAGGGAGCTTTGTGTTTTCTCTTTAAGGACTTCTACCTGTTTACCTGTATTCTCCTGTATTTCTTTAAGTTATTTATTTATATCCTTCTTATAGTCCTCTATCAGCATCTTGAGATGTGATTTTAAATATAAATATTGCTTTTCCATTGTGTTGGGTTATCCAGGACTTGATGTGGTTGGAGAAATGGGTTCTGGTGATGCCAAGTAGCCTTGGTTTCTGTTGGTTAGGTCCTTGCAATTGCCTCTTACTCTCTGGTTATCTCTGGTGTTAGTTGGTCTTGCCATCTCTGGCTGGAGTTTGTCTCTCTTGTGGACCTGTAAGCCTATTTCAGCCCTCCTGGCAAGACCAGCTCTCTCCTGGGCAGGGTTTGGGTGTGGAGGGCTGTTGAACAGCCTCAGCTCCCAGGCGCAAATGCACATCAGGATTCTGTCTCAGCTGCACCACTGTTCCTGTGCCCCATGCACTCCTGACTGGTCTCACTTTGAAATTGGAAATTGAGAGCATTCCTGGGAGACCAGCTATCCTTTGGTGGGACCTGTGTACAGAGGCCTGTGGAAAAGCCTTGGCTTCTGGGTGCAGATGGAGACCGGCCATAATTTCCACTTCTAGCAGAAGCAAAATACTTCATTATATATTGATAAGGCAAAGAACATCTAAGCTCTTTCCAATTCAGTTTGTGTTTGATCTTTTGAAAATTACCTGTTTATTTTTAAATGTATTTTTAGAGGTTATTTGTTTTCTAGGAATTCAGATTTATTTTAGTTCTTTATAAATTTTAGATTCCAATAGCATATCAGATGTGGAAATGCTACCTGATTTTCCTATTCTATAGCATGACATTTACTTAACTGCTTATGTCTTTTGCCATAGAGATCTATCTATCTATCTATCTATCTATCTATCTATCTATCTATCTATCTATCTATCTATCTATCTATCAATCAATATCATCCATCTTTCATCTATCATCTAGCTAGCTATCATCTGTTTTTAGCTTTTTATTTATTCTTTGTTTCAAATCATACACCGCAGTCTATCTCAACTCCCTGTCCACTTGTATCTGCCCTCCACCCTTGCAACCTCTTCCTCCCCCAAAACTAAACACAAACAGACAACAGAAACAAAATAAAAAATGGCATAAAAGTATTTTGGGTAGAAAAAGTAGTGTGTCACAGTGTGCCCTACAGTAACACCTCTCTGTTGATACATCTTCACTTGCAAATGTTCATTGCAACTAGACATTAGTTTGATTGAGCTCTCTGTCTTTTGACACACCATCAATATTGTATCCTCACTAGGACTTTCTCCTCTTGATTATTCTGTTTTTGTCCTGTGTCATGCATTAACCAATTTGTATAAAAACAGAACCAGTGCTTTCATACACACTAACAATTCACGGATTATGTAGATTTTGGAGCAAGCCAACTCAAAACCCTGGACCTGTGCCTAGATGGTAGCTGAGTTGCTAAGCCTGCTGATCTCCTTCATCTGTACCATGAGAGATAGCTCTCCAATACTCTTCAGGATAGGCCTCTCAATACTTCCATCTACAGAAGTTCAGACCAGCTCTCCATATCTCACACTCTTTAGGCTGGCTCACCCACATTGTTGCACTCAGGGTCAGTTCTAGTTTGCTGCCCTGGCCTTGTGAAGATTTCACTCTCTTGAGTGCTACAGCTAGTGAGGAGCAGGAATATCTCTACAGATGTCATCACCTCTGCTCCAAGTCTACTTCTGCAGGTTGGAAGCAAGAGTTAGGGAAAGCATCAGCCAGGTGCTCATGCCACTTTACTTTGGAGGAGTCGTGGGGCCAACTCTCCCTTGGTATTGTTCCCAGGGTCCATTTACTCATACCCCTGCCACCAGGGCCAGATCTAATATGCTTCCCAGGCTAGGTGCAGGGACCACTCTTCTGAGTACTGCAGCTGGTGAGGGTCAGAGACATTTCTCCAAACTGCCTCAGGTGGTAAGGGGCTAGGGCTTAGAGGACATCATTCCTGGGCACAAGCTACCTTATAGTTGAAGGGTTGTGAGGACAGCTCTCTTACACTAATACCTTTGGGGCTGGTTCGTCCATGTCTCCTCCACCAGTGCCAGCTCTACTATGCTGCCCCCAAAAGGTGCAGGGACTTTCCTCCCAAGTGCTGTAACTGGCAAGGTGTAAGGGGGAGGAGGACATTGACTCAGCACCAGTGCCATCTCTTGGCAGAGGAGTGGCAAGGCCAGAACTCTCATGCTCACACTGTTGTGCAAGTTCACCCCTGCCCGATAACCAGAGCCATCTTTACTGTGCTGCCCAGGCATAGTACAAGGCCCTCTCTCACCAGCTATAGCACTTGGTAGGTCTGGTCCTGTACCTCACGTGGACTGCATAGCAGAACTGGCCCTAGTGGTAGGTGGATAGGTGAGCTAGCATAAAGGCTTGGAAATGGTGGCCCAGCCCCTCCTCTGCAGTGAAGTGGTATGGGTGTGGAGGTGATACCCTCTCCTGCCACATCCCTTACCACCTGCGATAGTCAGAAGAGCTAACCCTGAGGTCATGCAGTCTCATTTATGAAATGTTGGTCATAGTGCCTGTGCCACAGTTTTCCTTTTCAGAAACTCTTTCTCTGTATCTGAGAACTCAAGCCTAATTTCCTACTTCCTTTTCTGTCATACTCAAGGTATTTGGTCTTAAACTGAGGTCCTTGGTCGATTTAGAGTCCAGTTTCATTAATGGTAATAAATATAGTTCCGTGAACTTTCTTTTTTCCTGAAACCATCAAGTTTGGTCAGCACCATTTGTGGGACCTGTTTTCTTTTATTCACTGTGTATTTCTGGCTACTTTATTAAAAATCAAGTGCCCATAAGTGTTTAGACTTATGTTTGTCTTCAATTTAATGCCATTGATCTATTTTTATGCTAATACCATAATGTTTTTACTACTATGGCTCTGTAATGAAACAGAAAATGTGAGATGGTGATGACTACAGCCTCTTTTTTGTTGTTGTTTTGTTTGTTTGTTTTTAAATTAGATATTTCTTTATTTATATGTCAAATGTTATCCCCTTTCCTAGTTTCCCCTCTGAAAATCTCCTATTCCCTCCACCCTCTCCCTGCTCACCAACACCCAATTTCTACTTCATGCAGCTGGCATTCCCCTATACTGGGGCATAGAACCTTCACAGGACCAAGGGTCTCTCCTCCAGTTGGTGACCAACTAGGCCATCCTCAGGTACATATGTGGCTGGAGCCACAGGTCCCAGCATGTGTAATCCTTGATTGGTGGTTTAGTCTCAGGGAGCTCTAGGGTTACTTGTTAGTTCACAGTGTTGTTCCTCCTAGGGGGCTGCAAACCCCTTCAGCTCNTTGGGTACTTTCTCTAGCTCCTTCACTGGCAACATTGTGCTCCACTTAATGGATGACTGTGAGCATCCACTTCTGTATTAGGTACAGGCAGGGCCTCTCAGGAAATAGCTATATGAGTCTCCTCTTTGCAAGCTCTTGGCATCTGCAATAGTGTCTGGGATTGGTGGTTGTTTATGCGATGGATAACCAGGTGGGGCAGTTTCTGGATGGTCATGCCTTCAGTCTCTGCTCCGAACTTTGTTTCTAACTCCTTCCATGGGTATTTTAATCTCCGTTCTAAGAAGGATTGAAGTGTCGATTTTTGGTCTTCCTTCTTCTTGAGTTTCATGTGTTTTGCAAATTGTATCTTGGGTAGTCTGAACTTCTGGGCTAATATCCACTTATCAGTGAGTACTTATGATGTGTGTTCTTTTGTGATTGGGTTACCTCACTTAGGATGATATCCTCCAGATCCAATCCATTTGTCTCAGAATTTCATAAATTCTTTTTTTTAATAGCTGCTTAGTACTCTGTTGAGTAAATATACCATATTTTCTGTATCCATTCCTCTGTTGAGGGACATCTGGGTTCTTTCCAACTTTTGGCTCTTATACATAAGGCTGCTATGAACATAGTGGAACATGTGTCCCTATTACATGTTGGAGCAACTTCTGGGTATATGCCCAGGAGTGTTATTGCTGGATCTTCTGGTACAACTATGTTCAATTTTCTGAGGAGCTGCCAAACTGATTTCCAGAGCGTTTGTACCTGCTTGCAGTCCTACCAGCAAGACTCCAGCCTCTTTTAATATTCACAATTGTTTTAGCTATCTTCTTGTTTTATTTTGTTTTGTTTCCTTGTTTGTTATGTTTCCAAACTAAGCTGAAAGGAAACTTTTAGGTTTTGTTTTGCTTTGTTTTTCAAATTCTCTGACAAGTTATATAAGAATTTTGATGGGGATTCTATATAATCTGTAAATTTCTGTTGTTGTATTTTAGTATATTTCTGTCAGCTGCTATCTTACCTAGTAAATAATCAGATTTTTTTCTTTTGAAATAAGGAACGAAAAATCATTGCCATCCAAATCCTTCACAAAGAGAGTTTCGATTTGTCATTGTGCATAGGATTGATTATGTACCCTTTCCCTTTTAGTGTGGGCTGACAAATGTCCACATCCAGAGGTAATTGTCTTTTAATATTTATATAGAAATATTATATATTTGTCAAAGACCAAGACATTGATTAATTATCTCATTTCAAAATCTATTCAGGATAGGCATTATTCTCATCCAATCTACAAACCCGAGTCTGAACCACAGCTTCAACCAGGTAAATTTTGTGAGTCAAATTTTATGATAAATACATGTTTAATACATTTAGATGCACAAAGACTTCTTGATATCAATTATTTTTGATAATAATAATGCCATTTATTAATGACATACATGCTTCAGAAACATTCACAAGCACAAAATAAAGTATTTGTAAATATAAGGTACACTGTGATGTTTATTACTTAGCTTCTATAGCCTTAACATTTTCAGTTGTGTGATCTCTTTGTTAGAAGTTTATAGAAGGCAATCCTGAGACTAATGGGACTTGCTTAAAGTTTGAACATGATTTAGGTAGACATCAGTCTTGGGATGCACACCTCTAATCAAAGCCACCTGAAAGGCTAAGGCAGAGACAGATTTGAGCTTAGATATTCTGCTCTGTCAGGACAAACAGCAATATATCACATCTTCAAAAAAGAAAATCAATTGTTGTATTGTTGTAGATCTCTTAGTGCGTTGTAATTTATTTAAAAGGAAAATAAATAGCTTTAATGAAGCATGTATATAATATGTTTTAATAAAATAGAATGCAATATTGTATGATGGAGCTGCCATTCAAAATTCATTTACTTTCTTATAGACCTATATCTTGCTTTCACATCTATTTATTTCTCTGTACTTATTTTCTGAAACTCTGTGTCAAAACAGTAAGTTTAGTACAGAATCTATGTCTGGAATGTCTTCTTTATTTTCAAAACCCAGTATCATGACCTATCAGGGATACACAAAGTAATTAAAGAAAACAAAACAAAAACATGTGAGAACTCCTCGTGTAAGATTCAAAATCTAGTTCTTCCTTACCAAGGAGAAAAATTGATATAACTGTATCAAAGTTGGTTCTAGTAGATGGGGCACAGAAGAATTGAAATGTCAGTAATAAACTCCAGTAGCAACAATGAAAAACAACAATCATTTTTTTCTATGAAAAGGTAAATGCACGGAAGAATGACCCCATGTACTAGAATGTGTCGTAAAGACGCAGCTCATCAGTGCAAAGCATAAGTGTGCTATGCTTTTCACAGATATATTTATATTAAACTAAGAATACTTTTAATGATGATTTAATAATTGAGATATTTAAATAAATACTATTACAAGGCATAGAACTGTTCATAGATGAATGCATTTTTTTCCTACAGTATCTTTGAATGTGGATGTTTTGAGTGAATATGTTATTTGTGAATTTCCAGGCAAAACATATAAAAGCACAATTCAAAGTGAGCCAATATCTAGTATTTATACAAGTAGGATGTTGATTTTTTTTACAATTACAAATTCTTCCAAAGATGTATATAGAAATTCTTCCAAAGAAATATATAGCTATACAATATGGTTAATTGAAATAATATTTTAAAAACACCTAACTATAAATTATTGTTATAGACTATTGTTTTACATAATTGTTCATATTTTTACACAAAAGAAATAGATTTGTCAAAAGAACTAGAAGAAGAAGAAATATCAGAAAGTAAACTGGAAAATGAGAGAAGTTTTGATAAAGATGCAGAAAATCAAGGTTTTGTAAGTAAAATTTTAAATTTAAATTCATCATTTATTAATGTTTGCTTCAATGATACTGCCTTTGGCCAACATGCTGCATTTTAAACTACCTTATACAGTCAACAGATTAGTAGCTTAATATTAAAATTAAAACATTTAACCTGTTCACAATGGCAGAATATTCTTAGAATCACATTACAGGGCTAAACATTTTATCTTGCTGTGTAGTAAGTCAATATCTGATTATTGTAATTGCTTCATTTGCTACACAATTTGGCAAAGATAAGGTCAAATGTGAGTATCATGATTCATCATTTGAATTAATGAATGAGTTCTTTATATATTCTAGATACTTTTTCTCACATGTACAACAGGTCAAGACATTTTACCAGTCTGTAAAGCTGCCTCTTCAAGTTAATGATCATGTCTTTTGCTGCAGAGAATAATTTTAGTTTAATGTTGTTCCATTTGTAATTCATTGGTCTTATTGATTGTACTCCCAGTCTCATGTTCATATAGTCATTCACTTTGTCAGTGAGTTAAAGATTATTCTGTAACTTCTCCTCTATTGTACTCAAGAAATCAATCCTATGTTGAGATACCTAGTTCAGTTGACTCTGAGTTTTGTGCAGGGGGGAGAGGTAAAGACTAGCAGATTCATCTATTTATATCTGTTCAGGTTGACCAGCACCGTTTGTTTCTGCAATGCATATTGTTGACTTAGGACTATGGGCTTATAGGTGGGTCCTCAATTACATTCCAGTAATTAAAACGTTTGTTTGGAGGCCACTACCAGGCTGTTTTATTGCTATAACTGTAGTGTAACTTGAAATCTATAATAGTGACGCTTCCAGCAATCTTGTATTTTGTTCTTTTTGGTTTTGTTTGCTTTGTGTTTTTGTTTCTGCTTTATTACTGAGGATTGTTTCTGCTATTCTTGTTCTTTTGTATTTCCATAAGAAATTCAAAATTTTCATTTTCATTTTCTGTGAACATTGCACAGGAAATTTTTTATAAGGATTGTGTTGCATAAACAGGTTGCTTTTATTAGGATGTCCATTTTCAAAATATTAACCTACCATTCCATTCTCTTAGGAGGTCATTCCATGTTCTGGTAACTTCAATTTCTTATTTTCACAATCTTATAGCTTTCATTGTACAAATCTTTCACTTCCTTTGGTGAGAGTTATTCCAATTTATTATACATGGAGGCTATTTTGAATGGCATTGTTTTATTTCTTTCTCTGTGTGTCTGTTATTTGCATATAGGTAGGCTACTTATTTTTGGGCTTCAAATTTATACCTGTTGTATTGCTAGCTGTGTCTATCAGTGTTTTCTCATAATTTTCTGTAGGAGTGTATAAGGTCTTTTTTTAGAATTTTATCACCTACAAAAATAATTTCATACATTTCCTCCCTTTTCGCATTTCATTTATCTTCTTTTGTGTTACTCCTCTAGGTAAGATTTCAAGTACTATATTAAACAGGAGGTGAAAGAATAGTCATTTTGCTCTTGTTTGTGATTTTAGTGGAAATGTTTTCAGTCAGCAACAATAGGGTTCATATTCTTTTTCTCAGAATCACAGGTTAATTTCAAGGTCTTCATTTGAGGAAAGAATTTGATTTTACAATCCACTTATAGACTATTAAGAGAATGCTAACTTCTAGAATGGGGGCTTTGTCATTAATGGACTATCCAAATATTCTTTTTTTTGTATCAGTGAAGAAAATCAATTATTTCCTAGTAATTATCCACTCTCCTTAATGGGTATATGTTTCAGGAATTCAGTAATGAAAAGAGTTCATATAGATGAAAAACTATACTTTTCCATTTTACACAATCTGTTCAGAGACACAAAATACAGTAATATGCTCTCAGCAGTCTCAGAACATTGTGAAGACATTTTATGTTTTAAACATATAGAAACTTCCTCAAGATCCGAGCTGGACTTGATAGGGGAGGTTTCCTTGCCCGGACAACCTGAGGACTTTGCAACTGCTTATGAGACCATGTCTAGCAACCAGACAGGTCCACCTGCTGAAGCTCAAGCTGCGGTGGGAGAACCTGTCTTGCAGCCCAGTGTGGTGGACTGTGTTGCCAGCCTGCCTCTCATCAGTTCTACGTGTGGGATGGTGAGCATCACCTCCACCTCCACCAAGACGATCTACCCCCATGTCAGGACTGTGTGTGATGTGGCTGAGAAAGGCATCAAGAACCTCACCATGGCTGCAGTTAGCAGAGCATGGAACATCTTGTTCAAACTGGAGTCCCAGATTGAGATGGCCAGTGAGTATGCACACCGAGGGCTGGACAGACTGCAGGAAAGTCTGCCCATTCTCCAGCAGCCGACTAAGAAGGTTTTATTGGATACTGAGGAACTTGTGGCATCTACAGGGGCTCAAAAAATGGTATCCAGCTCAGTGTCTAGTGAGAAGGACATGGTGGCCACCCAGGTCTCAGAAGCAGTAGATGTGACCCATGGGGCTGTTCAGAGCAGTGTGGACATGGCCAAGTTAGCAGTGACCAGTGGTGTCCAGTCATGAGCTTCCATGTGGGACAGATGGTGATTAGCAGAATAGGCAGGGTGCTGGTGAAATCAGAGGTCTGGGAAGACAATCGCCTGCCCCTGACTGATGTAGAGGTAGCCCTGATTGCCATATCCCCGGAGGACTCAGACATGGCCTCACTGCAGGAGCAGTGAGAGAAGCAGAACTACTTTGTATAGTTGGGCTCGCTATCAGAAAGGCTTTACAATCACACCTATGAGCACTCACTCTGCAAGTTGTACAATGCCACGCAGTGGGCATAGGAAATACTGCAGCAGCTCACACATGTGCTCAGCCTTATGGAATCTGTGAAATGGCATGGGCATTTCACATAAGGGATGGGCAGGAGAAGCTGCACCAGATGTGAGTCAGCTGGAACCAGAGTTTTCTGAAAAGAACCCAGCTAAGGCAGAGCAAGTAGAGGCCCTGACACTCAGCATGTTCACAGAAATCATCCAGCAGCTGCAAAACATGTGTGTGGCCCTGAGGGCCGGCACCCAGAATCTACCCATCCATGTCAGGGAGCAGGCACAGCAGACCTGCATCCAGGTAGATGAACTTTAGACTACTTTCTCCAGCATCCACTCCTTTTAGGACCTCACAGCCAGAATTCTTGCCCAAATGTAGCAGCACATAGCCAGAGCCTCAGAGACCCTCAACCACACTGTGGAGTACGTGGCCTAAATCACTCCAGCCACGTGGCTCCTGGAATCATTGAGAAAGCCCCTGAAGAGAAGGATCAGGGCCAACATCTATCTGGCTTGACTACTTTTCCCATCAGTCTTTTAGTACAACTGGTCCTCTCCTACTGTTGAGTTTGAATGAGACATGTATTTAACCTATTCCCATCAGTCATTTAAAGCAAATAATAATAATAATAATAATAATAATAATAATAATAATAATAATAATTCTAGAATATTCAAGGAGAAAAAAGATACAGAACTTCTAGATTTTTGCCCTAAAAACATGGATGGTAATGCGTAGTGATAGCTCAAGCCTATCATCCTGTGCCAGCACTGTGGTGTAGAGGTAGGAGGGTCACACATTCAAAGCCCAACTGCCACAGAGTAAATTCAATGATAGTTTAAGTTACATAAGACCTT
The DNA here is from genome assembly GCF_900095145.1 of Mus pahari. Taxonomy (NCBI): domain Eukaryota; kingdom Metazoa; phylum Chordata; class Mammalia; order Rodentia; family Muridae; genus Mus; species Mus pahari. The sequence goes on along the minus strand of NC_034590.1, from coordinate 34,820,081 downwards.
GTCTTAAAGTAAATCAAGCATAGTGATATTCCACTCAGGTTCATTTCCTACATCTTGACCGACAATAGCAAGAACTTTTCTAACAGACCCTGATACCTGGTCCAAGAATCCAGCAGCTGTGAAAGGATGGACATCTTGGATGTTGCAATCATTTCAGATGAGAAAGTGAATGAGGGCTGAGTGTCCAGTGTTCCTCAAATCCTGGGGCTCAGTGTTGCCTTAATGAGTTTTATATACATCAGGAAAAAAGAAAGAAACTTCCTCTAGCAAGTATCTATTATATGCTGATTTACCATGAGCTAAGTGTTGCTGATGAGGGCATATGCTATAGGACATAAAGAAAATAAGAAGCAAAATTTCAAGTCAGATAATGCACTTCCATGTAAAGAAAATATAGGTTAATGTGGAGACAATTGGGAAAAGTTGAATTTTCAGCAAGATGGGAGTCAGAATGGCATTTTGTGGTCAGAGATCTTTATGAATGTGAATATTAAGATACTGAAATGAGAATGAGATGTTCACTCAGTAAATGCCAAATACAGTGTAATTACTGGACAGAAGCAATAGTGGAAAATAACTTTCACACTGAGTTTATTTTGTGATTTTATTAGTTTTAATTAAATTTTAATTTTGGGGGGAACTTCACACATGAGCAATATATATATATATATATATATATATATATATATATATATATATATATCACTTTCCATAACTTGAATTTTAAAATTTGAGATTATAATTACATTTCTTTCTTCTCATTTCTTCCTCTATACCTTCTATTTTCTCTTGTCCACTATCATTAAATTTCTCAAGCCTTTTGACATGTTTTGTAATTAATTTTTATTGCACAAGAGGGAACATTAGGTATTCATCTATCTGAGTCTGGATTACCTCATGCAATAAAGACTTTTTTAGTTTCACCCATTTATATGAACTGTGTAACATGCTGTGAGAAGCTTCTATTTAACTAACCATCCTAAAACCCCATGTTAGAAAACATAAGTGTTGTTTTCTGCAATGGTGAGTTGCCATAAGGCTGTGAAAACCCACCCATAAGGTTGTGAGGAGCAGCTAGAAGCATTCACAATAGCATCTGAACAGACAACTTAAAATATTCCATAAAAATCTTTCATCTTGAAAACAGATACACATTAAAAATATGGTCCACCCTAAGCAAGTTGTTTTTATCTTAGCGATGTAGGAATGGTTTAAAATAGACAAGTCAACAAATTAAATAAAGCACATAAATGGACCCTGAGATAAAAATCACATGATCTTCTCCATAGTTGCAGATAAGGATTTTGACAAAATCCAATATACCTCCATGACAACAGTCCAAGACAGGTAGTAGCACAAGGAGGGACATATCTCGATATAATAAAGTATGCATATGTGAAAATTACTGCCAATGTCATCCTAAATAGAGAAAAATGAGAGCAATCTCATTGAACTTGTCAGGGGGACTGTCACAATCCTCAGTCCTTTTCAATATTGTGCTCAAAGTACTATCTAGAGCAGTAAGTCAAGAGAAGCAAATTAAAGTGAGACAGATAGAAGAAAGGAAATTAATATTGTTTAAAGAAGTCTTCCTGATAATAATCTACGCACTTCTGTCTTTCAAATACCATCTGAATTTATTTGGGCATACCAATTGGAATTAGGAATTTTTAATCTAAATGTAATTACCTTTGTTAATATTGTACATCAGATCCTATTCTATGAATGTATTGTCTGTGTTCTGTATTTCTCTTACATAATGAGGTGCCATGAGAAATGAAAGATTTAATCCTGAAGTGTGTATATTACTTTTGCAATTAAAATATCTTTGCTTTCAACATATACTTCATACACTTTAAAGTACAATTTTCATAAACTCAGAAATTATGTTCTTAGAAATCAAAGAACACCTTTTAAAAATGTGTTACCAATACTTATTTGACAGAGTGTGTCTAATGGACTGCATGAAACTTCCACAGAAGCTCTCCATTCATCAGACAATGATGCAGTGAAAGAGCATCTAGAGATAAGTAAGTAGTGCATTTTAAAGTATAATTGTTGTAGAAACTGTAGTGCAGAACCCTATCTCTTATAAGTAGACAAAAAAAAATTACCAATCAAATATGTAGTAAGCAAAAGGATAAGCCAACTGGTAATAACATATACATGGGAAAATCTGAGCAGCAGGTAAGATGTAGTCAGTGAACAAGTCCTCCCTCCTACAACTCTTAGATGTCCCTATGCAATCTGCATTATCTTTAGCAATATATTAGATAAATACAAATATACGGATAGGATTGTTTTGAATAAACTTATTTTGTTGTTACAAAAATGAGTGTCAGGATAAATTAAGGAGTAATGTGTGCTAGAACCTTCAGTCTAGTAGTGCATCTCTGTGTGTTTGAATCAGTGAGTTTAGTGCCTTTTATCAGTCATGGATTCAGGTCTGTAGCTAAAAATTCTAATATTAACACATGGTTTTGTTCTTATCTTGCACAATCCACATACTTTAAGGATCATTACCTAAACTCCTCTAGAACAGTTCTTGCAAGCACTAAATGTAGTCAGACTCATACAATTTATATGCTCACATTTTTTTTGTAAATGCTTACGCTTTTGTTTTAATTTTGTTACTTTTCCTTATTATTGATAATGGTTTTGTTTAAGGATTTACCCAGGCTCTCAGAATGTTAAACACATGTTATATCAGTGACCTAATCATCCCAGTATATGGTACAGTCTTGTGATGTGCCTTGGAGTTACAAGAACCATCTTTCTCTTTTAATTAGATATTTTCTTCATTTACATTTCAAATGTTATCCCCTTTCTTAGTTTGCCCCCTGAAAATTCCCTATCTTCTCCACCCTTCCCCGGCTCACCCACCCAACCACTCCTGCTTCCTGGCCCAGGCATTCCCCTATACTAGGCCATAGAATCTTCACAGGACCAAGGGCCTCTTCTCCCATTGATGACCAACTAGGCCATCCTCAGCTACATATGAAGTTAGAGCCATGAGTCTCTTGGTGTGTTTTCTTTGATTGGTAGTTTAGTCCTAGAGAGCTCTAGGGTTACTGGGTTGTTCATATTGTTGTTCCTCCTAGAGGGCTGCAAACCCCTTCAGCTCCTTTGGTACTTTCTAGATCCTTTATTGGGGACTCTGTGCTCCATTTAATGGATGACTGTGAGCATCCACTTCTGTATTAGTCAGGCACTGGCAGAGCCTCTAAGGAGGCAGCTGTATGAGTCTCCCATCAGCAAGCTCTTGTTGGCATCTGCAATAGTGTCTGAGTTTTGTGGGTTTTTATTGGTTGGATCCCCAGGTGGATCAGTTTCTGGATGGTCATGCCTTCAGTCTCTGCTCCAAACTGTCTCTGTAACTCTTTCCATGGGAATTTTCTTCCCCCTTCTAAGAAGGATCTGTGTCTGTACTTTGGTCTTCCTTCTTCTTGAGTTTCATGTGTTTTGCAAATTGTATCTTTTGTATTCTGAGCTTCTGGGCTAATATCCACTTACTAGTGTGTACTTATCATGTGTGTTCTTTTGTGACTGGGTTACTTTACTTAGGATGACTAAAAGAAACATCTTAAAGCATTCAAATGTGCTCTTTCATCATAGGAAAATATGTAACAGAAAAACAACAGTGTAGCACAAACAACATAAAAAAGTTTATGTTAGTGATGCACATCTTACATCAAGGGATAATGAGAGTCCAATTCCACACAGGTTAAAAAGTATAAACCTATTGTTATTAACATTTCTGCACTGGACACAAGGTTGTGATCATTTTACATATTCAGTATTTCTAAAAACTCCTTAATATGGGCCCATAAAACTATCACTCTCTATTCTTACCTCCTATTAAACTGTTTTCCTAGCTTATTCATGTTTACCATGTTCAGCCTCCAAACACATGTAGAATGATCTCTGTGTACTGCAATGTAAACATGGACATCCAAGCATATTGAAATTACATATTAGACTTGCATAATCTGAGTCCTACTGAAGACTGCATGGTGAGCCCATTTTCTAACTTTATACAAGCAGAGCAACATGTGTTTGTCGTCTACATATTGGAATGTATAGAACAATCTGTCATGTAGTATGTGACCAAGTGACAGAAAGGAATCCAATTAGGAGAACTTTTATAAGAAGAAAATATTTCCACAATATTTTAACTTAATTCGAAATATTATTTGGGAAAGATAAAATAAATATTTTATCATGCCTAATCTGTATTCATTATAATATGCAGATTTTTATTTTATATATTCATTGTAGTTAGCTTAGTGAAATGTGTGCACTTGCCAACAGAATCGATCATAGAAGACAAAAAACAGATCTCAGAAGAAGAGAAGGAACAAAAGAGTGTTAGAACAAGCAAGAGGCCATTTGTAAGTAAATATTGAAATTAAAATCACACACTTTATATTGTTTCCACAATAATGGTTTATAGGCCAAGTAAGGTTAAATTTCATATCATTTAGAATTAATACATCAAACTTAAATGTTTTTAAATAGTAATTGTATTAATTATTTGAATTTTTCATATTTACACTGACTCCCTCCAACTCATTCTGGTACTCATTCTTTTGCTGGGCTTAGTGTTCTCTTAAAAAAAAACTTAATTATTTGTAGAACATTTGAGTTCAGTTAGGGTTGACCATGTGTGAATAGGTGTCTTCAGCAAGAAGATCTTACCATTTCATTATGAAAACCAAGCAGAATCCGTAGCAATAGACTGTGTTCTTTGGGGTGGCATGGAATCCTTGAATAACACATAAGGGGTATTCTGTCCCTGGTTCTTTAAGTATCATTTAAAAACTCATGACTTCTGAGGGAATGCAACACATTTCAGGTACCTCTGAACAAACTCTTTTTATGTCTTAAATTTGTTTATGAACTAGCAGTTTCCAAGAGCCCTTATACAGCATCAGTTTGTTTTTACCTAAACCTTATTCCTTGGTCTCACTATCTCCTTCCCTCATAGTCACTTAAGACTTTAGTTCAGAATATTCTCCTATTGTTATTTCTTGCCACCTGTGTTCTACTGACCCTCTAATCATATTTTGCTCAATTTCCAATATCATAGGTTCCTCTATAGATTTTCTTCATTTATTAACTTATTCACTTTACATCTCACTCAGCCTCCTTCCTCCCCTCCTTCCAGTACCACATTTCTCTAATTACCTGCTCTTCTTTTCTGAGGAAGACTACCATTTGGGTACTATCCCCTGGCATATCAGGGCTAAGTGCATCCTCTCTCACTGAGGCCAGACAAGGCAGCCCAGCTAGGGCCACAGGGTCCAAGTAGGAGAAAGCCCCAACTCTAGTTGTTGGGGACATGAAGGCAAAGCTGCACATCTGTTAAATATTTGTTGGGCACTTAAGTCCAGTCCAGGCTTAATCTTTGGCTGGCGGTTCCATCTCTGCGAGCCTTCATGGGCCCAGGTTATTTGGCTCTGTAGGTGGTCTTCTTCTACCCTGGACTCCTATGGCTTCCTCAATCCTGCCAACTCCTCCACAAGACTCTCTAAACTCCTAATGCTTGACTGTGGGTCTATGCATCTGTTTCCATCAGCTGTGGGATGAAGACTCTTGGATGACAGTTATGCTAAGCACCTGTTTGCAAGCATAGCTGAGTATCATTAAGAGTGTTAAAGATTTGCTCTCTCCAATGGGCTGGGTCTCAAATTTGGGCCAGTCTTTGGGTGGTCATTTCCTCAATCCCTTCTAAATCGTAATTCCTGCACATCTTGTAGGCAGGGAAAAATTTGGGTTGAAGGTTTGATGGGTGGGTTAATGTCTTCCTCCTTCCACTAGAAGTTCTTTCTGGCTCCAGGAGGTGGTCACTTCAAATTCCGTTTCCCCTTCTGCTAGGATTCTCAGCTAGGGTCATGCTCATTTCCTTCCAGTAACCTTCTGTGTTCCAAGCCACTCATTTGTCCCAGAGAAGCACCCTCACTAACTGCACTTTACTCTCCTAGCCCTCTCACCCAGACCTTCTCTTCTCTCCATACCTGATCCCCTGCCCCATTCCCCTCTCCATTTTCTTTACCACCGAGTTCCTTCTCTCCATCCATTTCAAATGCCTATTTTATTATCCCTTCTAAAAGAGATTCAAGTATCCTTGCTCAGGCTTTGCTTCTTGTTTTGCTTCTTTGTGTATCTGGATTGGTAGTGTGGTTATCCTGTTCTTTGTGACCAATATCCACTGACAAGTGAGTAAATACCATGCATATTCTTATTACTCTTGGTTACCTTACTCAGGATGATATTTTCTAGTTCCATCCATTTGCCTGAAAATTTTATGATTTTAAAATCATAAATTTTAATAGCCCTTGATTTTTAATATCTAAGTAGTATCCCATTTTCTTTAGGCTACATTTGAGAGACAACTGGGTTCTTTCCAGTTTCTGACTTTTACAAATAAAGCTTATATGAACATAGATAAGCAAGTGCCCTTGCGGTATGGTAGAACACTTCTTGGATATATACCAAGAAGTGCTATATCTGGGTTTTGAGGTAGAACTATTTCCAATTTTCTGAGTAACTGCCAGATTGACTACCAAAGTGATTGTACAAGCTTACAATCCCACCTACAATGTAGTTTTCCCCATGCTTGTGTGTTATCACTTGAGATTTGACCTTACCTACTCTACATGCTATAAGTTGGAATCTCAGAGTCATTTTGATTTGCATTTTCCTAATAACTTAGGAAATTGAAAGTTTTCTTAAGTGTTTCGTGGTTATGAGAGATGCCATGAATTGGCTCAGTATCCATTTTTAATTGGGTTACTTGTTCTGTTCATGTCTAATTTCACAAGTTCTTTGTATATTTTAGGTATTAGTAATCTGTGAGACATAGAGCTGTTGAAGATATTTCCCCATGCTATAGGCTACCATGTTATCCTATTGATGGTGTCATTTGCCCCTGAGACAATTTTCTGTAGCTGTCCAGCAGCCATGAAGAACTGGGTACACCTGAAAGGAAGGCTGGGAATGGAATAGGATGGGCAGGTGAGACAAGAATGAAGCCAAGACAAAGGTTCTCTGATCAAGGCTCAAAGTTTAATTTTCAGCTCTGCATTTATATAGGGGGAACCCAAAGACCCATCCTTTGTTTTAGCTGGATTCTGTTGTAAAACAAGCTCAGCAGCTCAGTGGGCAGTCTGCTTCTGCAGGAAATTGCAGGTATGCAAGGCAGGAGTCTTCCACCTAGAGTGGAAGACTCCACCCAGGTTGGTGAAAGACCCACTGTGGCTAAAAGGTCTGAATAGTCTGCTCAGGGCTGCGGGGAAGGGCACAATTTTCAGTTTCATGAGGTGACATTTATTAGATGATTTTTAGCACCTGAGATGTTGATCTATTCAGAATGTTGTCTCCTATACCAGTTTGTACAAAACTGTTCTATAATTTCTCTTCTGTTAGATTTAGTGTATTCAGTTTTATTGTTAAGGTCACTGATCCTCATGGACTTGAGCTTCAATCAGGATTACAAATATGGATTTATTTTCATTCTGTATGTAAACATCCAAATAGATCAGCATCGTTTGTTGATGCTCCCCCCTTTCCATTGTATGACTGGTTTATTGGTCAAAAACTCAAATGTGCTTAAGAGTGTTGGTTTATTTCTGGGTCTTCAATTTGCTTCCTTTGTCAATGTATCTGGTTCTGTACCAGGATTATGCTATTTTTATCATTATTGCACTGCAGTACAGTTTGAAATCAGGGATAGTGATAGTGATTTCTCCCAAGCTTCTCTTATTGTTCATGATTATTTGTGTTATCCTGTTTTTTTTTTATATGAAGTTGAGAATTGCCATTTTAATATGTTAATCAAAGCAATACATAGGCATGGGAAAACTTTCTATCTTCTGATGTCTTGTTCCGTTTCTTTTTTTCAGGGACTTGAAGTTCTTGACATACAGATATTTCACTTTCTTGGCTAGAGTTACACCAAGAAATTTTATATTATTTGTGACTATTGTGAATGGGGTTGTTTTCATAATTTCTTTCTCAGCCTGTTTATCCATCCTAAAAAGGAAGATTACTCATTTGTTTGAACAATTTTATATCAAGCCACTTTGCTGAAGTCATTTATCAGGTGTCAATGTTCTCTGGTAAAGTTTTGGGGTTAATTATGTACACTATCATGCTATCCTATCCTCCTATCCGTAAATAGTGATACCTAGATTTCTTGCTTTCCAATTCGTATCACTTTGGTCTGTTTTTGCTGTGTAATTACTCTGGCTAGAACTTCGATTAATATATTGAATAGATAGAGGGAGAGTGGGTAGCCTTGTCCAGTCCCTGATTTTGGTGGGACTGTTTCAAGATTCCCTCCATTTAGTTTGATGTTGGCTGTTGGTTTGCTGTGTATTGCTTTTATTATGTATGCGTATGTGATTGATTTCCTAATCTTTCCAAGATTTTTAACATGAAGGGGTGTTGTATTTTGTCAAACCCTTCTTCACCATCTAATGAGATAATCACATTTTTCCTTTGAATTTGTTTATATAGTGGATTACATTGATGGATTTCCATATCTATTTTAAAATTTTATTTAATCATTTTTTTTTTAGACTCCAGATTTTATCCCCATCCCGGTCCACCCTCTGAATGTTCCCCATCTCATACCTCTTCCCCAGCCCCTGTCTCCACAAGTATGTCTACATTCCCCCACCCCCATCCAACCAGACATCTAAACTCACTGGGGCCTCCAGTCTCTTGAGGGTTAGATACATCTTCTCTGACTAAACCTATATGCAACAGTCCTCTGCTGTATATGTGTTGGGGGCCTCATATCAGGTGGTGTATGCTGCTTGGTTGGTGGTGCAATGTCTGAGAGATCTTAGGGGTCCAGGTTAATTGAGACAGAGCTGGCCCTTCCCCTCAGCTTCTTCCAGCTTTTCCCTAATTCAACCACAGTGGTCAGCTGCTTCTGTCCATTTATTGGGTACAAATATCTTCATTGATCTCTTTCAGCTGCTTGATGGGTCTTTCAGAGGGCAGTAGGGAAAGGTCCTTTTTGTGAGCACTCCATAGCCTCAGTAATAGTTTCTGGCCTTGGGGCTTCCCCTTGAGCTGGATTCCACTTTGGACCTGTTGCTGGACCTTCTTTTCCTTAGGCTCCTCTCCATTACCATCCATCCAGTTCTTTCAGACAGGAACAAATATGGATCAGAGTTTTGACTATGGGATGGCAACCCCATCCCTCTCTTGATGCCCTGTATTTCTGCTTGACGTGGACTCTATGAGTACCCACTACCCACTGATGGGTATTTTATCTAAGGTCTTCACTTTGAGTCCTGAAAGTCTCTCACCTCCTAGGTCTCTGGCTCAAACCACACATTGAACCCCACACAATAATCGTGGGAGACTTCAACACCACACTCTCAGAAATGGACAGATAATTGAAACAGAAACTAAACAGAAACACAGTGAAATTAACAGAGGTTAGGAACCAAATAAATTTGACAGTTATCTATAGAACATTTCACCCTAAAACAAAAGAATACACCATCTTCTCAATATCTCATGGTAGCTGAATAACACTCTACTCAATGATAACTTGGCCAGGAAAGAAATAAAGAAGGAAATAAAAGACTTCCAGGAATTCAGTGAAGGAATTCACAGAAGGAATTGGGTTGTTTCTTTTGTTTCTATTTTGTGGAACCATGTGAGAAGTATTGGGTTTACATCTTCTTTGAAGGTCTGGTTGGCTTTTTTGGTTTTGAGGTTTTTAAATGATTTCTTCTATTTCTTTATGGGATATGGGTGAGTTTAGGTAGTTTACCTCTTCTTGATTTAAATTTGGTAAGTGAAATCTGTCTAGAAAATCATCTAGATTTTCCAGTTTTGCTGAGTATAGGCTTTTGCAGTAGAATCAAATAATTTTTTGAATTTCCTCAGTTTTTGTTATGTTTCCCATTTCATTTCTGATACTCTCAATTGATATACTGCTTCTGTACCCTTTAGTTAGTTTGGCTAATGGTATATGTGTACTGTTGATTTTTTCAAAGAACCAGCTCCTAGTTTTGTTGATTCTTTCTATAGTTTTCTTTGATTCTATTTGGTTTTTTTCAGCTCCAAGTTTGACTATTATGTGCTGTTTACCCCTCTTGCATGTGTTTGCTTCTTTTTGTTCTAGATCATTCATATATGCTTTAAATTGCTAGTGTAATATCTTTCCCATTTCTTCATGAAGGTACTAAGCACTATGAATCTTCCTCTTAGCACTGCTTTCATTGTGTCCCATTGTAGGGCTAGTGGGGTTCTGATTCTGCTCCACCATAGGGTATGGCTGCTTGGTGAGGCAGGAAGTGGTGAGTTTAACTGTACTTACTCCATGCCATCCCCAGGGAGGTGTTGGGCTGTGGGGAAGCCTCAGGACCCCTATCTGGGGTGGGGAAACACAGTCCGAAGAGCAGGACAGGTGGAGCTGGCTCAGGAGTCCCCAGGCCTGCAAGGAGGCTGGGGTCATCAGGTTCTCAGGCTCTTGGACACCTAGGCACTGCTGGATGCCATGGAAGAACTGAGAATAGATTAGGGACCCTAGGGCTAGATCTAGCCTGGTGCAATGTGGAGGTGGTGGTGGTGTGTAAATTGGAGAAACTCCAGTTTGTTCCACAGAGACAGAGTCCTTGGCTTGGTTTGGGCTTAGGCTTGGTGCCAGAAGTGGCTGAGAGTGCAGAGAGACCTTCTATGGGAACTTAGATGGTGGCTCTTTAATCGAAGGGTATCTCCATGGCTCATCACAGTGGATCAGGATGAAAAGAGACAGTCCATGATTTTAAGGCATTTATTGTCATGGCTGAAACTGAATTAGTAAAACTGTGCCCTATTTCTCTGGCCAGGCCTGAGGTTAAATACCTTTTACAGGGAGGAGTGTCTAGGAAGGAGAATTTATTAACAAGTCCTCTAGGCCTTTAGGTACCTCATTAAAATGGGGATCTGTTTTGAGGCTACATGACCACAGGTCACCTGTTCTACCTGTTGAGGGACTTAGGGCACTGCCCTTACACGACTGATGGCCACAAATCTATAGAGGGTTGTGACCTCGTGCCAGGAGCCTGGGTCCCCGGGAGCAGGAAGAAATGCCTTCCATCCCTGTAGGGTCATCAGGGTTTCTAACCTTAGCTCAACCTGGAATCAGGCTGCTAATCATGGTCCTACTTCTCCCCCCATTTACTTTTTTTTTAAAGGGAGGTGTCACTGGAGTGACTGTGTGAATTGTAGTGAAAATTTGGGGCGGGGTAGAAATATCAAAACAAAACACTACGCAGGATGGAGGGGAAGCAAAGAGAGTTAAATAGGGATGATGTGGGATTGGGAAGATGAGGGATTATTGAATAAATTAATTATTTTGTGGATTGTACAGTTTGTAAGAGTATTAACATCTGTTTTAAACAACATTTGATTAATCTAGACAGATATCATGTTTTCCCTACTATCATGTAACTTCCCCAAGTTTAGTAGCCATTTGACTTTGGCAAGAGAGTTTATCTGTACCTGAAAGGTACAAATAACTATCAAAGGTACAAACCAAAACTATCCTCTGTGAGTCTCAGCATGTGTCTCGGGAGGCTTCAGTCAGATGAGGTGTCTAGAGGAAGGCAGCTTTGTTGTCCCAGGTAGGTGCAAGGAGAGGGCTTTCAGTCTCCACTGGAACTGTGGGAGCAGCACTATATAAACATGTAGGGTAATCACAACCAAGGAGTAGAACCCCAGCAGGGAGATGTCTGCATAGGGTGGGTAGCATGTGTTAAGCTTGTGATGGCTTACTTGGCTTCCATTTTTTATGATCTCAGAAAAGCAAAGGTGTTTGAAGAATTTAGTCTTGGAATCCATCCTTTAAGTCTGTTTTGGATGGCTGAGGAAGAAAATATAATGTTAATTATGTATCTGGGATAAGCAGTAAAAGTTTGTCTGTAACAGGAAATTGGTTGTTAATTAAGGATTAAATAATGGTTATCAGTGTAGTTGGTTTGACCTGTAGAAGTAGATTAAATGACTTTTGAGCCTTCGAAGAAGTCTTAAACAAATTGAAACTTCTTTGGACAAATTTCATGAATGCTACAGAGAAAAATAAACATTTAAATAAAGAATCATGAAAAATTTGGGTTGAAAAACACAAACATTGTTTCAGGTGTTCCTGTAGGGAGAGCAAGCATTTACCCAAAGCCTGAAAACTTTTGGGTTAAGGGCATCGAGTGTGTTTTTCCATTGTCTTTGGCAGGGCCTAAGTGCAAGAGGGGAGGGGCCTGCGCTACCTTGCTGAGGCTGTGTGCTCTAGTAGACAGGTCTCCTGTTCTTCCTCCATTTTTTGACTGGTATTTCCTAAATGAAGGGCAGAAAGAGAAGAAAGGCCAACATTGAAGAAAAGCTCAAAGGAAGAAGGATAGAGGCTTGATAGCACAGTTATTGCCAGGGCCAAAGGGAGTGATAGTTACTATCCATAGTTGTGGTATGTCTGTGTATCTAGCCCCAGCTGTAGCAGCTTGTTGGCCAGTAATAGAAGGGCTAGGGTGGACCTACCATTTTGGCCTGTAGGGTACCTCAGGTGGGCTCCAGCTAGCAGGCAGGGGAAGGGGTGATCATTTGTAAAGCTGGGGTGGTAATGGGGATGTACAAGAGGAGTATGATTTTACTATCCTTTAGAGTTGAGCAAGAGGGATGTACGGGAGTGGGCATGAAACCACTTTGTGTGTGTGTGTGTGTGTGTGTGTGTGTGTGTGTGTGTGTGTGTGTGTGTGTGTGTATGTGTGTGTGACTGAAACTGGTCTGTTTGTTTAGTGGAGGCCATGAATGTCCCTGTTGAGGTGGTTCTGTCAGTGAGTGTATTTCCCTCAGATATAGGACCTGGCAGGGGACTGTGAGATCAGACATGTTGGGTGTAGATGCGGGAGGCTCTTTCCTGTAAGAGGGTGGAAATTTGTATGAATAGAGGGGAAAGTGGGTTGGCGTCTAGTTTGATGAAGGATCTTGACAACTAGGGGAGCAAATTAACAGCATATGCACTGTCTGAAAAGAGATTAATAGGGCCCTTGAATTCCTTTAGAGCTAGATAGGTGGTATATAATTCTTTATATTGGGGAAAGTGATGGGCTGGGTCTTTGAATCAAAGAATAGGGGTTCATCCTCAGGGAAGCAATATATTATTGTCATGGCCACCCTCCCCCATCGGTAAATATAGAGGGGGCTCCCACTATGAGCCCTTTTGAGAATACTTTGGGGGGAACCATAGCAAAAGAGGGAGGGCAGAGGCCCATTTTTCACCAGGATAATGGTTGTCAATTTGTCTTGGGAATCCTATTAAGCTGATAGCAAAGTATCACTGATTTTTTTTTTACTTTACCAATCCTGTTTATTTATTTATTTTTATTAGATATTTTCTTTATTTACATTTTAAATGCTATCCTGACAATTCCCTATATCCTATACCCGCCCTGCTCCCCTAGTCACCCACTCCCACTTCTTGGCCCTGCCATTCCCCTGTACTGGGGCATATAAAGTTGGCAATACCTAGGGGCCTCTCTTCCAAATTATGGCCAACTAGGCCATCTTTTGCTACATATGCAGCTAGAGACATGAGCTCAGGGGGTACTGGTTAGTTCATATTGTTGTTCCATCTATAGGGTTGCAGAGCCCTTCAGCACCTTGGGTTCTTTCTCTAGCTCCTCCATTGGGAGCCCTGTGTTCTGTCCTATAGATGACTGTGAGTATCCATTTCTGTATTTGCAAGGCACTAGCATAGCCTCATATGAGACAGCTATATCAGGGTCCCTTCAGCAAAATCTTGCTGGCATATACAATAGTGTCTGGGTTTGGTGG
>NC_034590.1:34796398-34806237 GCF_900095145.1 Mus pahari | reverse complement strand
TTGTCCATTTCATCCAGGTTTTCTAGTTTTGTTGAGTATAGCTTTTTGTANTAGGATCTAATGATGTTTTGGATTTCCTCAGGTTCTGTTGTTATGTCACCTTTTTCATTTTTGTTTTTCTCAATTAGAATACGGTCCCTGTGCCCTCTGGTTAGTCTGGCTAAGGGTTTATCTATCTTGTGGATTTTCTCAAGGAACCACCTCCTGGTTTGGTTGATTCTTCGAACAGTTCTTTTTGTTTCCAGTTGGTTGGTTGCAGCCATGAGTTTGATTATTTCCAGCCTTCTACTCCTCTTGGATGAATTTGCTTCCTTTAGTTCTAGAGCATCTAGGTGTGCTGTCAGGCTGCTATTGTATGCTCTCTCTAGTTTCTTTTTGGAGGCACTCGGGGCTATGAGTTTTCCTCTTAGGACTGCCTTCACTGTGTCCCATAAGTTTGGGTATGTTGTGGCTTCATTATTATTAAACTCTTTCTTTATTTCATCCTTGACAAGGAAACATTGACCAGAGTGTTTTTCAGTTTCCATGTGAATGTTGGCTTTCTATTATTTATGCTGTTATTGAAGATCAGCCTTAGTCCATGGTGATCTGATAGGATGCCTGGGATAATTTCAATATTTTTGTATCTGTGGAGGCATATTTTGTGACCAATTATATGGTCAATTTTGGAGGAGGTACAATTTGGTGCTAAGAAGAAGTTATTCCTTTTGTTTTAGCATAAAATGTTCTGTAGACATCTGTTAAAACCATTTGTCTCATAACTTCTGTTAGTGTCCATGTGCCTCTGTTTAGTTTCTGTTTCCAGGATCTGTTCATTGGTGAGAGTGGAGTGTTGAAGGCTCCCACTATTACTGTGTGAGGTGCAATTTGTGCTTTGAGGTTTACTAAAGTTTCCTTAATGAATGTGGCTGCTCTTGTATTTGGAGCATANATATTCCGAATTGAGAGTTCCTCTTGGAAGATTTTTACCTTTGATGAGTATGAAGTGTCCCTCCTTGTCTTTTTTGATAACTTTGGGTTAGAAGTCAATTTTATTCGATATTAGAATGACTACTCTAGCTTGTTTCTTCAGACCATTTGCTTGGAAAATTGTTTTCCAGCCTTTTATTTTGAGGTAGTGTCTGTCTTTGTCCCTGAGGTGGGTTTCCTTTAAGCAGCAAAATTTTGGGTCCTGTTTGTATAGCCAGCCTTTTAGTCTATGTCTTTTTATTGGGGAATTGAGTCCATTGATGTTAAGAAAAATTAAAGAAAAGTAATTGTTGCTTCCTGTTATTTTTGTTGTTAAAGTTGGGATTCTGCTCTTGTGGCTGTNNTCTTTTANGTTTGTTGAAGGATTACTTTCTTGCTTTTTCTAGGGTGTAGTTTCCGTCCTTGTGTTGATGTTTTCCCTTTATTATCCTTTGAAGGGCTGGATTCGTGGATAGATATTGTGTGAATTTGGTTTTGTCATGGAATACTTTGGTTTCTCCATCTATGGTAATTGAGAGTTTTGCTGGGTATAGTAGCCTGGGCTGGCATTTGTCTCTTAGGGTCTGTATCACATCTGTCCAGGATCTTCTGGCTTTCAGAGTCTCTGGTGAGAAGTCTGGTGTAATTCTAATAGGCCTGCCTTTATATGTTACTTGACCTTTTTCCCTTATTGCTTTTCATATTCTATCTTTATTTAGTGCGTTTGTTTTCCGATCATTATGTGTTGGGAGGAATTTGTTTTCTGGTCCAGTCTATTTGGAGTTCTATAGGCTTCTTGTATGTTCATGGACATCTCTTTCTTTAGGTATGGGAATTTTTCTTCTATAATTTTATTGAAGATATTTGCTGCCCCTTCAAGTTGAAAATCTTCATTCTCATCTACTCCTATTATCCATTGGTTTGGTCTTCTCATTGTGTCCTGGATTTCCTTTTGATTTGAGTTAGGATCTTTTTGCATTTTGCATTTTCTTTGATTGTCGTGCCCATGTTCTCTATGGAATCTTCTGCACCTAAGATTCTCTCTTCCATCTCTTATATTCTGTTGCTGATGCTGGCATCTATGGTTCCTGGTTTTTTAATCTATGGTTTCTATCTCCAGAGGTGTCTCACTTTGGGTTTTCTTTATTGTTTCTACTTCTGTTTTTATGTCTTGAATGGTTTTGTTCAATTCCATCACCTGTTTGGTTGTGTTTTCCTGTAAATCTTTAAGGGATTTTTGTGTTTCCTCTTTAAGGACTTCTACCTCTTTAGCAGTGTTTTCCTGTAATTCTTTAAGGAATTCTACCTGTTTAGCAGTGTTCTCCTGTATTTCTTTAAGTGAGCTATTAATGCCCTTCTTTATGTCCTCTACCAGCATCATGAGATATGATTTTAAATCTGATTCTTGCATTCCGGGTGTGTTGGGGTATCCAGGACTGACTGAGGTGGGAGTGTTGGTTTCTTGGTGCGTGGTCTTGGTTTCTGTTAGTAAGATTATTACATTTGCCTTCCGCCATCTGGTAATCTCTGGCATTAGTTGTTATAGTTGTCTCTGGTTTGAGCTTTTTCCTCCTGTGAATCTGTGAGCCTCTGTCAGTAGTCCTGGGAGTCCAGCTTTCTCCTGAGACTCAGTGATCAGAGTACTCTCTGCAGGCAAGCTCTCCTTTTGCAGGAAGGTGCACAGAGGTCTGGCATTCAGACCTGCCTCCTGGCTGAAGATGAAGGCCTGATACAGGGCCTGTCCCAGAATATATGTTGCTTCTGCAGTCTGCAGGCTCACCAGCACAGACTAGTCTCCAAGGGACCCGAGACACAAGATGGCTCCCTCACCTGCTCAGCCAGTGAGAACCCTCCCTGGCGGACACCTCTCCTCTGGTGGGAAAGGTGCCCAGATGTCTGGAGCCCAAATCAGGGTCTGTCCCAGAAACTGTGTCACTTCTACCTGTTCCAGAAGCTATGTTTCTTCTGCAGTCCACACTCTCACAGGTGCAGACTGGCCTCTGAGTTACCTGGGGCACAAGATGGCTCCCTCACCTGCTCAGGCAGTGAGAGCCCTCCTAGGTGGGGAAGTTGCCCAGATGTTTGGAGCCCGAAATGGTCTGTCCCAGAAGCTGTGTCACTTCTGCCTGACCCAGAATCTGTGTCACTTCTGCAGTCAGCATTCTCACCAGCGCAGACTGGTTTCTAGGACTGATTTTTGATTATCCACTGAATGTCACAGAGAGAGAAGGGGGTGACAAGTATGTCAGATTCTTAGTGTTTATAGGGCTTTATCCATGCCATTTTTCATCATGTTGGTGAGTGTATCTACCTAATTTAAAATTTGGTGTATACCACCCATCTAGGTGTGATGTCATTCCAGCACCCCTTGAAGTTGGTAAGGGACTCCCACAAGTGTAGGGGAGGAGTATAAATAAGGAGCTGTATAGGTATTGTTGGGTCATACCTAACAAGAGCTATATCTTTTAGGGCTTCATTGACAGAATTTAGCCCTTGGACTGTTTCCAGGGACAGGATTCTTGGGAAGGAGGGACTTTTGTCTCCTTTCAAGAGGTTGAAGAGGGGTTGAAGGGTGCTTGTGGGAAAGGGGAGGCAGGGTCAAAGTTAATTGAGGTTGCCCAAAAATCTCTGAAGGGAGATGGGAATTAGTTTTTGAGTGAAGGAAAGGGTGGGTTTGAGGGGCATATTGAAATAAGGGAGATATCTTTTGCTAAATATGTAATGGGCAAAGTAAGTTGGACTTTGTGAGGGGAAATTTTTAATCCTAGGGCATATAGAGAATGTCCTTAAGTTGGTAGGGGGAGGTGGAAGTGTCTCCCCATACTCATATGTCATCCATAAAATGCTATATATTGATTCCTTTGTCTAAATAAGGTTTTAATGTAGTGACTACAGTCTCCTGACAAATGGTTGGACTGTTAATCATTTCCTGTGGAAGAACAGTCTATTCTATATCATTAAGCTGGGCCAGAGTTGTTAATGAGGGATACTGGGAATGCAAAGCGTTTGCAGTTTCAGAGGTAGAGAGATATGGGAAAAAAGGAGTCTTTAATGTCTATTGTTAATTGGGGAACATTGGCAGAGATGGCTGAGATTTGGGGTAATCCTCTTTGTAGGAAGCCCCAAACTCAAATGGTTTTGTTAATTGTCTCCTAATCTTGTAAATAATCTCCATCCCCCTGAGCTCCTTTTTATAGTAAACACAGGGATATTCTATGGACTAAAGGAGAGGCAGATGTGTTGTAGTAACAGTTATTCTTCTACCAGCTGTGTGAGGGTTCTAAGCTTCTCCCCTAATAGTGGTCACTGTGGGACCCAGATGGCTTTTTTGGAAGTATTCAATCAAGGTAGGGAGTATTAAATCCAACAGTGGCCCCTAGAATTGAGGGTGATTTGGAGGAGAGATTTTAGGATCTCCTGGGTATTACTTTTTTTATAGGTAATTTCTCCTATCTTAATGTGGTCTCTTTCTGGTTAGGTGGTAAGAACTACCTCTAAGGCTTGCAATATATCTCTCCCTAGAAGATTGGTGGCTACATGAGCCACCAGGGGGCACATGAGGCCAGTAGCTCCATCTGGGTCCTCCCTCCTATAGGCCTGTTTGGTGATGAATACACAAGAGGTATCCCCTATGCCTAGGAGCTGGGGACCAGAGATTAGTTTTCAGTCACGTGGGATCTCTTGTTGTCTTAAAATTGTCTTGACTTTTCCAGTATCAATAAGACACTTGGATGCTTTATTATCCATTTTAATGCTTAATTTGAGGTAGGGGGCCTTCTGAAATGTTGGACATCCATAAGACTTCTTTGGGAGTAGTTGTCCCTGTTACTGTGGAGGCTGAGGGCTGCCCAATCTGAAGTTTAAAGGCTCCGGTGGCTTACTATCTTTATAAGTATCTCCTCGAGTGGAAACCTTTTCTATAGCAGGGACAAATTTTCTTAGGGGGATTAAAATCTATTATGGGGAGAGAGTTTTGTGGGTATTCATTCCTCCAATGTTCTATTTCTCCACATTTGAAGCAGATTTCTTTTAATTGTTGCTACAAAGGCCTGAGCCATGGATATAATCTGGTGTGATGTGGTTCCTATACCTTGGGTTGCAACAATCCATCTATTGTGATGCTCTTTCCTGAGATCCTGACAAACTAGTCGAGATTCAGAAGTATGTCTTCCCATATAGTGGTTTTAAGAAGGCAGTCTCTGGCTGTGGGGTTGAGAATTATTCTTTCTAGTCATATTCTAGTACTGAGATATAAATCAGTTAGGGGTTCTTCGGGCTTTTGATGGAGAGAAAGCAGGGAGGAGGCAGAGTCCTGTGGCCCTGAGAGTAGAGTGAGCCTGTCCCAAGCTTGGGTCATAGAGACAGACCTGTTCATAGTATCCTCCTGGCTGATTTGCCTGCAGTGTTCCAGTAAAAATGTCTTCCTGGCCAAAGAGTTCATTAAATCCCCATGGGGTGTCGCCTCTGTCCTGGTTTTGCCTGACATGTTGATAGCATTCATCTTGAAATAAGGCTTCCCATTCCAAAAATATTGGGCCAGGGAAGGAAGAATGGCAACTATCTCTCCAATCTTGGTGTGAGGGGTGGTTAAGTTGGCAATATGGCTTTGTAGGAGAGATTTTGTCCAGGGTGTATGGATACCATCTTCTTTTTCTGCCTGACTGAGTTCTGTTAAGTCTGAGGCTTGGAGTCGTACCAGTTGAGTGGTTTAGTTTGACTGGGGTTGATATTAATTGGGAATGTTCCAGCATTTTGGGTTTCTAGTTTCGTATCAGACACCTGGGTAGCATGGGAGGCAGGGCTAATTTTTGCAGGAGAGTCCTGAAACTTAAAAAGTTGTTGGGTGGTAGATGGTTGGGCATAAGGGACTATGAAGTTTGGAAGGGTTTTATCTATGAGTTTTGTAGGTCTTTTGCTTTTGTGGCTCAGAGAAGAGGGAGGAGAGATCTCTCTGGGTGAATGGGAGGAGTTGGAGTAAGGGGACAGATGGGCTCAAGCTCCTTTCTTTTTTTAATGGAGTCTTGTTTTTAGGTGGGAGAAGGAAGGGCAGCAGGAGTAGATGGTTTGTTTAGAGACAGAGGTGGGTAGATGGACTCTATTTCCCTTATTAGTTTGGGTAAGAGCTGTGGGACCTGAAATAGTGTGCTTTTCTAGACTTTGACCTTTGGGTTCATCTGACTGAGGGAGCTCAGGAGCTATATTATTATCAGATTATCCTATGTTAGATAGCCCTACACATTACCGGATTTCGACTAAGATCAGCAAAAAAATCATGGGATGGTGTTTTCCCTTCTTGTGTCTCATTGTTTTGATAAGAGAAGCTACTCAGATCCAGGAGTCTGGGCTATAAATGTTGTCATTAGCCATTCATGGTGCTATCTAAAGGACTTCCTCTAAAAACAAGGAGGCTTGTTGTTTTGGCTATTTTTATTCCACAGAACCCTGATATAGCTGTCTAGTGTGAGGCAATGCCAGTGCCTGGCAAACACAGAAGTGGGTGCTCAAAGTCATCTATTGGATGGAACACAGGGCCCCCAATGGAGGAGCTAGAGAAATACCCAAGGTGCTGAAGGGGTCTGCAACCCTATAGGTGGAACAACAATATGAACTAACCAGTACACCCAGAGCTCGTGTCTCTACCTGCTTATGTAGCAGAAGATGGTCTAGTCAGCCATCATTTGGAAGAGAGGCCCCTTGGTCTTGTAAACTTTATATGCCCCAGTACAGGGGAACATCAGGGCCAAGAAGTGGGAGTGGGTGGGTAGGGGAGCAGGGTGGGGGGGAACGTATAGTGTACTTTCAGGATTGCATTTGAAATGTAAATGAAGAAAATATCTAATAAAAACTTGAAGAAAAAAAGAATTTTATTAGGGCACATATTTCCCTGGTCTGGGACAATTTTTTGTCTGATAGTGAGTTGCCCTGGTTATGATGAACCTCATGAGAGTCAAGCTGTCTCTGGGTGTGAGAGGGGTCTGTAGTTCCTGAGCTCCCCAAGGCAGAGTTGTGGGTCAGAAGGAAGATTTGTCTCCAGAAGAGTCAATAGATCCTGTGGCAGCTGGGCCTCATGGAAGTCCCAGGCAGTCCAGGTATTTAGGTGGTGACTCTCACCTATGAGACTGGTTGTAAAGGACCTCCTGAAAGTCAAGGTGTCTCTGGGTGTGGAAGGGGATCTTCAGTGCTGGATCTCAATATTATTCTTAGATTAGGTCTTTTCATGGTATCCCAAAATTTCTGGATGTTTTGTGTCAAGAATTTGTCTTAGTTTTAACATTTTCTTTGACTGATGTATCTGTTTCTTTTATTATATCATCTATGCCAGAGATTCTTTTCAATCTCCTATCTCCTATTGGTGATGCTTACATCTATTTTTTTTTCTTGTTCTCTTCCCTAGGTTTTCCATCTCTGGGATTCACTCAGTTTTTGTTTTCTTTATTGTTTCTGTTTCCACTTTCAGGTCTTGCACACTTTTATTAATTTCTTTCACCTCTGTAATTGTATTTTCCTTTATATGTTTAAGGGGTTTTTTCTTTCCTCTTTAATGGGTTCTTTCATCCTTATAAGATCGAGTCAAATGTCATTTTCTTATGCTTCAGTCGTGTTAAGATATCCAGGGCTTGCTGAAGAAGGGTAGCTGTGCTCTGAAGGTTTCATATTGCCTTGGCCTTTGTTGATTGTGTTCTTTTGGGGGCCTTTCTGGATGTTTTTGTACCTTGGCATTCCTGCTGTAGTAGGTATAAGGTGGGGAACTAACTTTTATGATCCTGGTGTGGCAGTTGCTTATAGGTATCTGTGGGTTACTTAGCTCTATATCTGCAGGTCTTTGTGGTTCAGGATGGGCAGGTCTCTGTGGTTTAGGAGTCACAGTTCTAAAGATGGTGATTAGAGGGGTGGTGGGAGAGTGGATGTCCACTTGGGCAAGCTTGATTCTGAGTCATTTTTCATGTCCACAGGACTCAGCTAGCAAGGATGGATGGGAGAATGTAAGGTTACCTGTATGGTTCAAGCTCAGCATGTCTGATAAAGGTAGAAGAAGTGGCAGGGAAATTTGGATCCCCCTTGGATAGCTGGCTACTCAGGGCAATGCCTACTTTCTCCAGAGGACTCGGCAATTGGAGAATATTGTTTGCAAAATGGAAGCTTACCTGCATGGTTCAGGCTCAACAGGTCTGATGAAGGTAGGAGGAGAGATGGCAGAAAATTAAATGCTCCTGGGATAGCAGGCTGTTCAGAGCCAAGTATTGCCATTTCTAGGCAGAGGAGGCAGACTTGTTCAGTTCCCATGAGTTTGTAGGCTTTCCATTGTTTCTGTTGTTGTTGAAGTACAGCTTTAATCTATGCTGGTCTAATAAGATACAAGGTGTTATTTAAATCTTCCTGTATCTGTTGAGACTCACTTTGTGCCTGAGTATATGGTCAATTTAGAGGTTTTGTGAAGTTCTGTGAAGATATATTTTATTTTGTGTGTGTTTGGGTGAAATGTTCTATAGACATATGTTAGGTCCATCTGATTAAAAAATGTCTGTTTTATTATTTTTTCTATAGTTTTTGTGTAGGTGACCTGCCAATTGGTGAGAGTGGGATGTTGAAGTCTCCACTATAAATATGTGGAGTTTGATGTGTGATTTAAGCTTTAGTAATATTTATTTTATGAATGTGTGTGCTCTTGCATTTTGGGCATAGATGTTTAGAACTTAGACATTATTTTGGTGGATTTTCCTTTGATAAATATGAAGCATCCTTCTCCATCTCTGTTGATTAATTTTCATTAAAAGACAATTTTATTAGATATTAGAGTGGCTGCTTCTACTTATTTTTGTGTCTGTTTTCTTGGAGCATCTTTTTCCAGTCCTTTATTCTGTGGTAATTTCTATCTTTGTTGCTGGGGTATTTCTTTTAAAAATAAATACATTTATTTATATATGTATTTATTTTACATATTCCCTTAACATCCTGCTCACTGCCCCCTTCCTGCCACTCCCTCCCACCATTCTTCTCATACCCCCTTTTTCCTTCTCCATGTGTGTTGGTGCCCCCTATTCCCTCTCTCTGGCACTTCAAGTCTCTGTGAGGCTAAGCACTTTCTCTTCCACTTAAGCCAGACAAGGAAGCCCAGGTAGAAGAATATATCCTACATGCAAACAACAGCTTTTAGGATAGTCTCCAATTCAGTTGTTTGGGACCCACAAGAAGTCCAAGCTATACATCTGGTACATGAGAGAGGGGAGACCTAGGTATATGTTCTTTGGTTGGAGGTTTAGTATCTAAGAGCCCCAAAGGTCCATTTTAGTTGACTCTGTTTGTCTTTATGTGGAGTTTCTATCCTTTTAGAGGCTTAATTCTTTCTGCTTGTTCTTCCATAAGACTCCCCAAGTTTCATCTGCTGTTTCGCAGTGAGTATCTGTATCTATTTGCATCCACTGCTGCGAGGGGCCTCTCACAAGACAGCCATGCTAGACTATTGTCTGCAAGTATAACAGAGTATCATTAATAGTGATAGTGCTAGTACATGATAGGTCTTAAGTTGGCCTGGTTATAGGTTAGACATTCCCCAAGTCTCTGTTCCATCTCCTATTACTGTACTTGTAGACAAGATCAATTTTGGGTCAAAAGTTTTGTGAGTGGGTTGGTTTCAGTATTGCTCTGTGAAGAGTCCACCTCCTGTAGCTAGGCAAAGTGTCGTTCTCGTATGCAGCAGAATGATTGATCATGTTTATGCATCCAGTCTATTAGCTGGTGTCTTTTTATTGGTTAATTGAGTCCATTTACATGGAGGAATAGAAATGATCAGTGGTCGTTAATTACTGTTCATTGGATGGTGGTGGTTGAAATGGGTTTAGGGGAAGGGAGGGGGAGGGGAAGGGAGGGGAGGGGAGAGAGGAGGGGAGAGG
>NC_034590.1:34787335-34796118 GCF_900095145.1 Mus pahari | reverse complement strand
ATATATATATATATATATATATATATATATATATATATATATTAAATATGGATTTGACATATAATATCTTGTTTTCCCCAGTTATTGTGATCAAAGTTTTACTGGGTATGGAATTCTGGGCTGATATCTGTGGTTTATTAAGGTTTGCAGGTCATCTGTCCATGTCCTTCTGGCTTTTACAGTCTTTGTTGAGAAGTCAGGTATAATTCTGGTAGATCAGCCTTTATATTTTACTTGGCCTTTTCCCTTGAAACTTTAAATGTATGTTCTTTGTCCTGTACATTTAATTTTTTAATTATTATTTGGTGGGAGAATTTTTTTCTTTTATTTCAGAATATACATTAACATTTTATTTTTACACAAAAATAATTCTTTAGTTTATTATGTCTTAAGAACCTTATGAACCTTGATCTATCTTTTTTTCAATTTTCTTTTGGTTTCTTTTATTAAATATTTTTTTACTTAAATTTCAAATGTTATCCCCTTTCCTGATTTCCCCCTTTGGAGCCCTCCTATGATATTCATCTCCACTGCTTCTATGAGGGTGCTCTCCCACCCAATCCTCTCCCAACTCCCTGCCCTGGCATTTCCTTACACTGGGAAATGGAGCCTTCATAAGACCAAGAGCTTCTCCTTCTACTGATGCCAGACAATGCTATCCTCTGATATATATCCAGCGGGAGCCATGGGTCTCTCTGTGTGCACTCTTTGGTTTGTGGTTTAGTTCCTGGGAACTCTGGGGGATGTGGTTGGTTGATATTGATGTTCTTCCTATGGGGTTATAAATCCCTTCATCTCCTTCAGTCCTTTCTCTACTTCCAACCTTGGGAACCCTGTCCTCAGAAAAATGGTTGGCTGGGAGCGCCCACCTCTGTATTTGTCAGGCAATGGCAGAGCCTTTCAGAAGACAGCTATATCAGGCTCCTGTCAGCAAGCACTTCTTGGCAACCGAAATAGTGTCTGTGATTGGTGACTGTATATGAGGTGGATGACCAGGTGGGATAGTGTCTGGATGGCCTTTCCTTCATTTTCTCCACCACACTTTGCCTCTGTATTTTCTCCCATGAGTATTTTCTCCCCCCCCCCCTTTTATTAGATATTTTCTTCATTTACATTTCAAATGCTATCCCCCAAATGCCCTATACCCTCCCCCCGCCCTGCTCCCCAATCCACCCACTCCCACTTCCTGGCCCTGGAATTCCCCTGTACTGGGGCATATGATCTCCTCAAAACCAAGGGCCTATCCTCCCATTGATGGCTGACTCATCCATCCTCTGCTACATATGCAACTAGAGACACAGCTCTGGGGAGTAATAATTAGTTCATATTGTTGTTCCACCTATAGGGTTTCAGACCACTTTAGCTCCTTGGATACATTCTCTAGCTCCATCATTAGGGGCCCTGTGTTCCATCCAATAGATGACTGTGAGCATCCACTTCTGTATTTGCCAGGCAATGGCATAACCTCACAAGAGAGAGCTATATCAGAGTCCTGTCAGCCAATTTTTTCTGCCGTATGCAATAGCGTCTGGGTTTGATGGCTGTATATGGGATGGATCCCTGGGTGGGGCAGTCTCTGAATGATCCTTCCTTCTATCTCAGCTCCAAACTTTGTCTCTGCAACACCTTCCATGGGTATTTTGTTCCCCATTTTAAGAAGGAATAAAGTATCCATACTTTGGTCTTCTTTCTTCTTGAGTTTCATGTGTTTTGCAAATTGTATCTTGGGTATTCTAAGTTTCTGGACTAATATCCATTTATCAGTGAGTGCATATNATGTGAGTTCTTTTGTGATTGTGTTACCTCACTCAGGATGATATCCTCCAGATCCATCCATTTGTCTAAGAATTTCATAAATTCATTGATTTTGATAGCTGAATAGTACTACATTGTGTAAATATACCCACATCTAATGAATTGATCATATGGATTTTTTACTATGAGTTTGTTATCGTAGTGGATTACATTGATGGATTTCCATGTATTGAGACATCTCTGCATCCCTGGGATGAAGCCTACTTCATCATGATGGATGATCGCTTTGATGTGTTCTTGGATTCTGTGCAGAAATTTTTTTGATTATTTTTACACCGATATACACAAGGGAAATTGGTCTGAAGTCTTCTTTTTTTGTTGGGTCTTTATGTATTTTACGTATAAGCATAATTGTGGCTTCATAGAACCAGTTGGGTAGTATTCCTTCTGTTTTTATTTTGCAGAATAGTTTGAAGAGTATTGGTATTAGGTCTTCTATGATGGTCTGATAGAATTCTGCACTAAAACCTGTTCCTGGGCTTTTTAAAAGTGGAGTCTTGTTATTACTGCTTCTATTTCTTTAGGGGTTATGGGAATGTTTAGACAGTTTATCTAATCTGATTTACCTTTGGTACTTGGTATCTGTCTAAAACATTGTCCATTTCATCCCGATTTTCCAGTTTTGTTAAGTATAGGCATTTGTAGTAGGATCTGATGACTTTTTGGATTTCCTCGGATTCTATTGTTATGCCTCCCTATTCATTTTTGATTTTCTTAATTTGGATACTGTGTCTGTGTTAGTCTGACTAAGGGTTTATCAATGTTGTTGTTTTTTTTTTTTTTCAAAGAACCAGCTCCTGGTTCTGTTGATTCTTTGTGTAGTTCTTTTTGTTTCTACTTGGTTGATTTCAGTCCTGAGTTTATGTCCTTCTGTTTACTCCTCATATCTATTTGCTTATTTTTGTTCTAGAGCCTTCAGATGTGCTGTCAAGCTGCAAGTGTATGTTCTTTTCAGTTTCTTTTTGGAGGCACTCAGAGCTATGAGTTTTCCTCTTACCACTGCTTTCAATGTGTCCCATTAATTTGGGTATTTTGTGCCTTCATTTTTTTAAAAATTGTAAAAATTCTTTAATTTATTCCTTTATTTCTTCCCTGACCAAGTTATCATTGAGTAGAGAGTTGTTCAGCTTCCATTTATATGTGTCATTTTCTGTTGTTCTTGTTTTTATTGAAGACAAGCTTTAGTCTGTGGTGATCTCATAGGGTGAATGGGATTATTTCTATCTTCTTGTATCTGTTGAGGCCTGTTTTGTGACTTATTACTTGGTTAATTGTGGAGTAGGTACCATGACGTCCTGAGAATAAGGTACATTCTTTTGTTTTAGGATGAAATGTTCCATAGATATCTGTTAAATTCATTTGGTCCATAATTTTTTCAGTTTCACTTTGTCTCTGTTTAGATTGTTTCCATGATCTGTCCATTGATGAGAATGGGATGTTGAAGTCCCCCACAATTATTGTGTGAGATACAATGTGTGCTTGTAACTTTAGAAAGGTTTCTTTTATGAATGTTTGTGCCCTTGGATTTGGAGCATAGATATTCATCTTGGTAGATTTTTTTTCCTTTGGTGAGTTTGAAGTGTTATCTTTTTTGATACCTTTTTGTTGAAAGTTGATTTTATTCAATATTAGAATGATCACTCCAGCTTGTTTCTTGGGACCATTTGATTGGAAAATTTTTTTATACTCTTTTACTCTGAGGTAATATCTATCTTTGTCACCAAGGAGTATCTTTTGTATGCAGCAAAATGCTGGGTCCTATTTAGGTATCTAGTCTGTTAGTCTATGTCTTTTTAATGGGGGGATTGGGTCCATTGATGTTGAGAGCTATTAGGGACCAATGATCCTTGCTTCCTGTTATTTTTGTTGTTAGAGGTGGAGTTATGTTTGTGTGGATATCTTCCTTTGGGTTTGTTGAAAGATTACTTTCTTGCTTTTTTCTAGGGTGTAGTTTCCCTCTGTGTGTTGGAGTTTTCATCTATTATACTTTGATATATAATATCTTTGGAAAGATATTATATAAATTTGTTTTTGTCATGGAATATCTTTACTTCTCCATCAATGTCAAGTGAAAATTTTGCTGGGTATAATAGCCTGAGTTGGTATTTGTGTTCTCTTAGGACCTGTATGACATCTGCACAGGATCTTCTTCTGGCTTTTAGAAACTATGGTGAGAAGTCTGGTGTAATTCTGATAGGTATTACTTTATATGTTACTTGACCATTTTCCCTTATTGATTTTAATATTCTTTCTTTGCTTTGTGTATTTGGTAATTTGATTATTATGTGCAAGATGGAATTTTTCCTGTTGCAATCTATTTGGATTACTGTAGACTTCTTGTATGTTCACAGACATCTCTTTCTTTAGGTTAAGGAAGTTTTCTTCTATAATTTTTGTTGGATATATTTATTGGCCCTTTATGTTTGGAATTTTTGCACTCTTCTACACCTATTATACATTAGTCTGGATTCTCATTGTATCCTGGAATTCCTTAATGTTTTGTGTTTGAAGCTTTTTGCATTTTGCCTTTCATTTGACTGTTGTGTCAATATTTTATATGGTATCTTCTGCACCTGAGATTCTCTCTTCTATCTCTTGTATTCTGTTGGTGATGCTTTCATCTATGACTCCTGATTTCTTTCAGAGGTTTTATTCTCCAGGGTATCTCCTTTTGTAATTTCTTACTTTTACACTTTCCCCTTTTCGATCCTAGATGGATCAATTTCTTCACCTGTTTGATTGTGTTTTTCTGTAATTCTTTAATGGATTTTATGTGTTGTCTTCAAGGGATTCTCCCTGTTTACTCGTGTGTCCTGTATTTTTTTAAGGGAGTCATTTATGTCCACCTTAAAGTCCTCTATCATCATCATGAGATGTGCCTTTAAATCCAAATCTTGCTTTTCCAGTTTGATGGGGTATCCTGGACTTGCTGTAGTGGGAAAACTGTTTCCTGATGATGCCAAGTAGCTTTGGTGTCTGTTGTTTATATTCTTGTGCTCCCTCTTACCATCTGGTTATATCTAGTGTTACCTGCCCTTGCTATCTCTGACTGGAGCTTGTCCCTTCTGTGATCCTTTTTTTTTTTTCAGAAGTCCTCAGTCCAGCTATTTCTGTGATCTGGTGATTTTGTGATCCTGTGATTCTGAGTTCCTGGGTATTTTAGGGTTCTTTTGATTCAAGCTGCCTCTGGGCTCCTGAAATCCTTGTGTGACCATGTTCCTGAGATCCTGTTGTGTCAGTGATCCTGGAAGTCAAACTTTCTCTGGGTGTTGCAGGGGTGGGTGAGGAGCTAGCTCTGGGCATAGGTGCAAGCTTGAAAGAACCCATGTCTCTGGTGGGGTGGGGATTTGTGTTTCCTTGGTTCCTGTGGGGGTCCCAGTTACACTCGGTGTTGGGAAAGATGTTGAGAACACAACTGTGATCTGGAGTGTGTCTGAGATCCAGTGGTCTAGTTGCTCTGATCTCCTGGGAGTTGAGCTTCCTCTGTGATCTTGTGATTTCAGAGCACCTAGGAGTCGAGCTTTTTCTGGGTGTTGTGGTACTGGTTGTGGATCCAGCACCCATGGTCTGCTCAGGGCACAGTTTCAGACTGAAATTAACCCATGCCACTGACCGGGCGGTCGTTCCTGCATCACTGGATTCTGGGGGACCCAGTTACTCTGGGTGTTGGGGCAGATGTGGCTTCCTTACATGTGATCCTGGGCGTTTCAGAGCATCTGGGAATTGAGTTTCTTCTGGGTGTTGTAGAACTGGATGCCAGGATTTTCTTTTCTGGTCCAATATATTTGGTGTTCATTAAACTTTTTGTATGTTTATAAGCATCTCTTTATTTTTGGAACAGTTTCTTTTACTATTTTGTTGAAAATATTTTTGGGACTTGGAGCTGGGAGTCTTTTTATTTTACTTCTATTATTCTTATGTTTGGCCTTTTCATAGAGTTTCAGATTTCTTGGGTATTTTGTGTCAACCACTTTTTAGGTTTAATATGTTCTTTAACTATTATCAATTTCCTCAATTCACTTTACTAGTATACTTTTACATTGCATTTTTCTTCTGAGTATATTTTAGGTTATCATATATGTTCCTTGTATGCCCAGAGGCCAAAAGAGAGAGTCTGATTCTCTGGACTGTTTTAAGCTGTTAGGTGGATTCTGGGAATTAAACTGGAGTACTCTGGAAGATTAGATGTACTTATAAATGCTGTGTCATGTCTCATCTTGAGCCCCAATTTGTCAATGTCTTATTTATATGTTTTGCATTTATGCTAATCATGGAAATTGGACTCTTCTTTTTTTTCATGTCTTTATATACTTTTAGTATCAAGGTAATACAGGCTTTATAAAAGGAATTTAAGATTCATCCTTTATTTTTTATTTTCTGAAACACTCTGAATAGTAATAGTGTTAAATCTTCTTTGAGATTCTGTAGAATTCTGAAACAGATCCATCTGTTCCTGGACAGTTTTAAGCTGAAAAACCTTTTGTTAATTTTTTAATCTTAGAAGTTGTTGATATACTGAAATCATCTGTATCATCTTGACTTAATTTTATTATATAGTATAAATTTAGAAATATATTTCTTTTAGATTTTAAAAGTAAATGTAATGTAGAATTTTTTAAAAATATGTTTCTGATTTCTAAAATTCTCTGCAATTTGCTGTCATGCCTCCTTTTTCATTTTATACCTTATTAATTTGTGCCTCCCCTCTCATTTGGATAGTGATTTTTCAGTTTTAATTATCTTAACAAAGAATTAAATTTGCAGTTTATTAATTTTTGCAATAGTTTTCAAATTTGTTTTATTACTTTCAGCTCTGATTTATATTATCATAGAATTGCTTGGAAATAATTATAACCATTCTTTGTAATTCATTGGTGTGAAGTTCATGTTATTTTTGAAGGTCTTTATAATATGATAAAAAATTTTAGGAGAGGCTATTACATATTGGTAATTGGAGTCTTTCCTCCTTTCCCTGTTTTGATCACATTTTATTTTTCAATGGAGGCATTTCAAATGTTTGGGGGGGCTATGTCTTGGTACATTTGAGTTGTGATTTTTACTCAGTGTGTCTAATACTTAGAGCCACATGCTCTAGGTGTACTCTTCTGATAATCAGCATCTGTCAAATATCGACTGCAGAGTTCCTGTGTCAATACAGGTGGTGCTTAGCAGGTGAAGATGGACCATCTGGAAGATTGGTCTCCAACAGTGTAAATATGCATAATCAGGGAAATGAGAGCTTCCTACCTGATTGTAGACATTGCTATGTGTCATTGGTGGACCTAATCTCTGGAAGGAAGGATCCCTCACTTGTTGTAAGAGGTTATGCTGCTTAGAACCTAAGAAGAAATCTCAGGCCCTATATTATTATAGGAGACTATCCAGGCCAAGCCACAAGACAAAGTGCATAGGCATTCAACATGGCCCCTAGGGGATGTAAGGGTCTTACATATTGTTCCCCAGTTTCTGGTACAGCAGAGGTACGCCTAAACCTAGTAGGAGTGCCCCTCACTTAACCTAAGGGTCCTAGGTTCTTAATGTAAAGGCTAGGTTCTGCAACCTTAAATAATTAATACTAATTCTAATAATAATATAACACATTCTAAAATTAGAAATGAAACTCATAGTTGTACTTTTCAGTTGAATGGAATGGTTCAAATCTCTCATAATGTTTCAATTTTTATTTGTTTAACTCCTTATTTTGTACAATCTATTTCAGATTGATGCTATAAGAACATGTTTTTGTTCATGTTTCACCATAAAACGGAACTATTCCCCCCTCCATAAGAAGTAGAAGAGAAAACATAGATAGAAGTATGTAAGAGTTATATTTTATTTTAAAAGGCTTTAGAAATAATTTTTATATAAAACATATATTCAGTACTCTAGCTGAGCAATATTATTATCTAAATGTAGCATGAGGGATAAAAGAATTAACTATCAATGGAATACTTATCTCATGAATCAATGGTCTAAATCAAGAAGGTAAGACCAATGTATGAATGCTACAATCCTTCTTGGAAGGGGAGCAAAGTAATCATGAGTGATAGAGGGAGGAGGGGGACCTGGAAGGAGAGAAGAAGGGGAAGAATTAAACAGAATCAGATGTGGGAAGAGACAGGAGAGAAGTACAGAGGGTCAGAAAATTGAACAGAAATGTGTAGCAGTGGGGATGGGGAACTGGGGATAGCCACTAGAAAGTCCCAGATGCCAGGTAAGCAAGAGATGCCCAGAACCCAACAGGGATAGCATTAGCCAAAATACCCAACAAAGGGAAGAAGAACCTGTAGAGAACATCTTCAGTAGATAGGCACTGCTCCCAGTGGAGTAATAAGTCCAGCCAACCATCTCAAAATTTTTAAACCAGAATCTTTCCTATCTAAAAGAAGTACAGAGACAAAAACTGGAGCAGAGACTGAAGGAAAGGTCATCCAGAGACCACCCAACCTAGGGATCTATCCCACCTCCAGACACTAAATGACAACACTATTGATGATGGCAAGAAGTGCTTGCTGACAGAAGCCTGGTATAGCTGTCCCCTAATGGGCTCTGCCAGCACTTGACCAATACACATGCAGATACTCACAGCCAACAATTGGACTAAGCCTTGAGACCCCAATGGAATAGTTAATGGAAGGACTAAGGAGCTGGAGGGGATTACAACCCCATAGGAAGAACAACAATATCAACTAACATGACCACTCAGAGCTCCCAGGGACTAAACCACCAACAAATGAGTACACATGGAGGGCCCATGGCTCCAGATCTATATTTATATCTATATCTATATCTATATCTATATCTATATCTATATCTATATCTATATCTATATCTATACCTATACCTATATCTATATCTAAATCTATATCTATCTATATCTATATCTATATCTATATCTATATCTATATCTATATCTATATCTATATCTATATCTATATCTATATCTATATCTATATCTATATCTATAT
>NC_034590.1:34780092-34786750 GCF_900095145.1 Mus pahari | reverse complement strand
AGAGAGAGAGAGAGAGAGAGAGAGAGAAGAGAGAGAGAGGAGAGAGAGAGAGAGAGATATGTACATGTGCTTTTTTGTATTTTTGTGTCACATTTTAACAGTTCAGGAATGTAGGAAATAATGCATGAAAAGAATGGTATAGGCTAAAGAATGTTAATACTTTCAAACACAGGAAATATTTACAGAGAAATGTAGCAGTGTATATGGTGAAAAATGACAGATTTATTTTTCATTAATTTGTTAATTAACATTATATTCCAATCATTGTTTCCCCTCTTTCTTTTTCTTCCATCCCTCCCTCTTGCCTCCCCTCACCTCCATCCCATCTTTCTTTTTCCTCAAAGAAAGAAAGGCTTTCTTTTCCCTGGATTATCACCTTGACATATCAAACTGCAGTAGAACCAGTTGCGTCTCCTTCAGTTGAGGCTAGATAAGGCAGCCCAGTTAGGGGAAAAGGATCCAAAAGCAGGCAACAGAATCAGAGACAGCATTTGCTCCTGTTGTTCAGAAGGCCACACGAAGACCAAGTCGCACATCTGTTACATGTACATGAGGGCCTAGGTCCATAGCATCTGTGCTCTCTGGCTTGTGGTTCAGGCTCTATGAGTCACAACAGCCCCAAGTTAGTTAGTTCTGTAGGTTTTCTTGTGTTATCCTGGATGTCTCTGGTTCCTTTAATCCTTTCTCCCCTTCTTCAAAAAGATTCCCCCTGCTGCCTAATATTTGGATGTGGGTCTCAGCATCTGTTTGCGTCAGCTGCTGTGGTAAGCATAAATAATATAAAGAGTTTCAAACATGAGGAATAAATGGCAGAAATGTAGAAGTGTGAATGGTGGTGGCAGGTGAGAGAATCAATTATTTAGCAAAGAAGTAACAAGGTGTTGTAACTGTAAGGAGAATATAAATGAATTTCTAGTAGATAGGTTTCATTTATAAGAAAAAAAAATTGTTCCTAAACTCCCTCCATGTTTTCCTCACTTTTGTCACGTATTAAAGTTAGGATACAGTTTAGAATTTAAGGATAGGTTGAATTTTATGATTAAGTTTAAAAGTATATAGTTGGAATAGACTAAGGTTAGAGTTACATATTGACATTAAGGTTCACAGCTGTCCTGGTGCATATTGGCCTGTCAAGAACATAGGATACACACAAACACACACATATATATATATATATATATATATATATATATATATATATATATATATTTAACCTGAGTGTTCTTGATGAATGAAAGATGGATTTTATTTAACCATCTTATAGGCACAAATGTTCTATAATTTTTATGAATATTCTAACTAGCTCTTTATATCATACTCCATATAGTTTTATAAAGCAGAAGATAGAATTATGGAATATTCTCATCCTGGAACATGGACAACCCTGCCATGATTACCTGAAAATTATTCTGACCATCCATAATATGACAACTGAGAAGAAAATATATCCCTTCTCCACTAATTGGTTCAAGGAAGCCACATATTTATTTTATTTTTTATTACAGTGTTGTATTGTATTACATATTATTTTTAGTTTTTATTTTCTCTGGTTTGTTTTGTTTCATTATATTAAAGTGATATATTATTTTCAGTGTTTATTTTGCATTCTTGATTTTCCATTGATGTAAATATTATTCATGTATATATGTTTATGTGCTTTGTAATATGTTTTATAAGGCATCATTTTTCAGTATGTAAAATTATTGAATAAATATAATGGAGTAATCAATTCAAAATTTTTGGCATCCATTTCCAATCTGTACTTTCGTTAAACTCTTCTAGTTTCTAATATAGGCATACAGCACTCAATTATTGATTATTTATCATTGATTATTCTGGCATACTTTATGAAAATAAGCACTGCTTTAGTTAAACCACTGCACCGTAACATGTTTCTGTGTCATTTACAATTTGGTATACGTATATGCATAGAAATTTTGTGTAACAAAAACACTGCTATAAATAAAATATTATATGTGATATTTTAATATTTGAATTTTACTGTTTAAGCCTCAAAATGAAGCCATAATGCCTACTTAATTTGTTCAATAATTGTATAGTGGAATTCTTTCTTTCATTAGTGACACGTTTTGGAGAAGATAAGGAAATTTTTATCACAATTGCTCTGTAGTACAGTTTTAAGTCACGCATAAAACCCCCAGAGATTCTTTTATCACTGAGAAGAGTTTTTGCTCTCCTAGGATTTTTGTTATTACAGATGAATTTGCAAATTGCCCTTTGTAACTCATTGAAGAATTGAGTTGGAATTTTGATGGGGATTGCACTGAATCTGTAGATCCCTTTTGGAAAGATAGCCATTTTCACAATGTTGATCCTGCCAATCAATGAGCATGGGAGATCTTTCCATCTTCTGAGATCTTCTTTGATTTCTTTCTTCAGAGAATTGAAGTTCTTATCATACAGATCTTTCAATTCCTTAGTTAGAGTCACACCAAGGTATTTTATATTATTTGTGACTATTGTGAAGGGTGTTGTTTCCCTAATTTCTTTCTCATCCTGTTTATCCTTTGTGTAAAGAAAGGCCATTGATTTGTTTGAGTTAATTTTATATCCAGCTACTGCACTGAAGCTATTTATCAGGTTTAGGAGTTCTTTGGTGGAATTTTTAGGGTCACTAATTTATACTATCATATCATCTGCAAATAATGATGATTTGACTTCTTCCTTTCCAATTTGNATCCCCTTGACCTCCTTTTCTTGTCTAATTGCTCTGGCTATGACTTCAAGTACTCTATTGAATAGGGAGGGAGAAAGTGGGCAGCCTTGCCTAGTCCCAGATTTTAGTGGGATTGCTTCCAGGTTCTCTCCATTTACTTTGATGTTGGCTACTGGAGTTCTATAGATTGCTTTTATTATGTTTATGTATGGGCCTTGAATTCCTGATCTTTCCAAGACTTTTATCATGAGTGAGTGTTGGATTTTGTCAAATGCTTTCTCAGCATCGAACGAGATGATCATGTGGTTTTTGTCTTTGAGTTTGTTTACATAGTGGATTACATTGATGGATTTCCATATATTAAACCATCCCTGCCTCCCTGAATGAGCCGACTTGGTCATGATCGATGATTGTTTTGATGTGTTCTTGGATTTGGTTTGCAAGAATTTTATTGAGTACTTTTGCATCGATATTCATAAGGGAAATTGTTCTGAAGTTCTCTATCTTTGTTGTGTCTTTAAATGATTTAGGTGTCAGAGTAATTGTGACTTTGTAGAATGAATTGGGTAGAATACCTTCTGTTTCTATTTTGTGGAATAGTTCGAGAAGAACAGGTCTTCTTTGAAAGTCTGATAGAACTCTGCACTAAACCCATCTGGTCCTGGGTTTTTTTTTTCATCGATTGACTGTTAATGACAACTTCTATTTCTTTAGGTGATATAGGACTGTTTAGGTCATTAATCTGATCCTGATTTATCTTTGGTACCTGTTGTCTTTCTGGAAATCTGTACATTTCATCCAGGTTTTCCAGTTTTGTTGATTATAGCTTTTTGTAAAAGGATCTGATGATGCTTTGGATTGCCTCAGGATCTGTTGTTATGTCTCCCTTTTCATTTCTGATTTTGTTAATTTGGATGCTGTCACTGTGCCCTCTACTCAGTCTGGCTAGGTGTTTACCTAACTTGTTGATTTTTCTCAAAGAACAAGCTCCTGGTTTGGTTGATTCTTTGAATAGTTCTTTTTGTTTCCACTTGGTTGATTTCACCCCTGAGTTTGATTATTTCCTCATCTACTCCTCTTGGGTGAGTTTCCTTCCTTTTGTTCTAGAGCTTTTAGGTGTGCTGTCAAGCTGCTAGTGTATGCTCTCTCTAGTTTCTTTTTGGAGGCACTCAGAGCCATGAGTTTTCCTCTCAGGAATGCTTTCATTGTGTCCCATAAGTTTGGGTATATTGTGGCTTCATTTTCATTAAACTCTAAAAAGTCTTTAATTTCTTTCTTTCTTCCTTGACCAAGGTATCATTGAGGAGAGTGTTGATCAGTTTCAAAGTGAATGTTGGCTTTATATTATTTATGTTGTTATTGAGTATCAGCCTTAGACCATGGTGGTATGATAGGATGCATGGGACAATTTAAATATTTCTGTATGTGTTGGGGCCTGTTTTGTAACTAATTATATGGTTAGTTTTGGAGAAGGTACCATGAGGTCCTGAGAAGAACATTTATCCTTTTGTTTTAGGATAAAATGTTCTGTAGATGTCTGTTAAATCCATTTGTTTCATAACTTCTGTTAGTTTCACTATGTCTCTGTTTTGTTTCTGTTTCCAGGATCTGTCCATTGATGAGAGTGTTGAAATCTCCCACTATTATTGTGTGAGGAGCAATGTGTGCATTAAGCTTTACTAAAGTTTCTTTAATGAATGTGGCTGCCCTTGCATTTGGAGCATAAGTATTCAGTATTGAGAGTTCATCTTGGAAGATTTTACTTTTGATGAGTATGAAGTGCCCCTCCCTCTCTTTTTTGACAACTTTGAGTTGGAAGTCGAATTTATTCGATATTAGAATGGCTACTCCAGCTTGTTTCTTCAGACCATTTGCTTGGAAAATTGTTTTCCAGGCTTTCACTCTGAGGTAGTGTCTGTCTTTTTCCCTGAGATGAGTTTCCTGTAAGTAGCAAAATGTTGGGTCCTGTTTGTGTAGCCAATCTGTTTGTCTATGCCTTTTTATTGGGGAATTNAGTCCATTGATATTAAGAGATATTAAGGATAAGTAATTGTTGCTTCCTGTCATTGTTATTAGAGTTGGCATCCTGCTCTTTTGGCTGTCTTCTTTTAGGTTTATTGAAGGATTACTTTCTTGCTTTTTCTAGGGTGTGGTTTCCATCCTTGTATTGGTGTTTTTCTGTTATTATCCTTTGAAGGGTTTGATTCATTGAAAGGTATTGTGTGAATTTCGTTTTGTCATGGAATACTTTGGTTTCTCCATCTATGGTAATTGAGAGTTTAGCTGGGTTAGTAGCCTGGGCTGGCATTTGTGTTCTCTTAGAGTCTGTATAACATCTGTCCAGGATCTTCTNGCTTTCATAGTCTCTGGTGAGAAGTCTGGAGTAATTCTAATAGTCCTGCCTTTATGTTACTTGACATTTTCCCCTTGCTGCTTTAAATATCCTGTCTTTATTTAGTGCATTTGTTGTTCTGATTAGTATGTGTCAGAAGGAATTTCCTTTCTGGTCCAGTCTATTCCGGGTTCTGTGGGCTTCTTGAATGTTCATAGGCATCTCTTTCTTTAGGTAATGGGAGTTTTCTTCTATAGTTTTGTTGAAGATATTTGCTGGCCCTTTAAGTTGATAATCTTCATTCTCATCTACTCCTATTATCCGTAAGTTTTGTCATCTCATTGTGTCTTTGATTTCCTGGATGTTTTGAGTTAGGATCTTTTTGCATTTTGCATTTTCTTTGATTGTTGTGTCCATGTTCCCTATGGAATCTTCTACACCTGAGATTCTCTGTTCCATCTCTTGTATTCTGTTGCCGATGCTTGCATCTATGGTTCCTGATTTC
The DNA here is from genome assembly GCF_900095145.1 of Mus pahari. Lineage (NCBI taxonomy): Eukaryota > Metazoa > Chordata > Mammalia > Rodentia > Muridae > Mus > Mus pahari. The sequence goes on along the minus strand of NC_034590.1, from coordinate 34,781,236 downwards.
TTTCCTAGGGTTTCTATCTCCAGAACTGTCTCGCTTTGGGTTTTCTTTATTTTTTCTACTTCCATTTTTAGTTCCTGGATGGTTTTCTTCAATTCCATCTCTTGTTTGTTAGCATTTTCTAATAACCTGTAACTTTCTAAGGGATTTTTATGTTTCCACTTTAAAGGCTTCTATCTGTTTACCTGTGATTTCCAGTATTTCCTTCTTAAAGTCCTCCATCATCATCATGAGAAGTGACTTTAGATCCATGTTTTGCTTTTCAGGTGTGATGGTGTATCCAGGACTTGCTATGGTGAGAGAGTTTGGTTCTGATGAAGCCAAGTAATCTTGGTTTCTGTTGCTTCTGTTCTTATGCTTGCCTCCTGCCATCTGATTATCTCTAGTGCTTCCTGCCCTCAATATATCTGATTGGAGCCTGTCCTTCCTATAATCCCAGTTGATTCAGGACTTCTCGGAGTCCAGATTTCTCTGTTTCTTTGATTGTGGGCTCCTGTGAACCTGAGATTATGTCCAATTTTCTGACGAACAGCCAGACTGATTTCCAGAGTGTTTATACCAGCTTGCAATCCCACCAAAAATGGAAGACTGTTACTCTTTTTTCCACATCCTCACTTGCATCTGCCATCACGTGAGGTTTTGAACTTAGCTATTCTGACTGGTGTGAGGTGTAATCTCGAGTTGTTTTGATTTGCATTTCCTTGATGACTGAGGATGTTGAACATTTATTTAGGTGCTTCTTGGCTATTTGAGTTTCCTCAATTTAGAATTCTTTCTTTAGCTTTGTACCTGTTTTTAATAGGGTTATTTGGTTTTCTTGAGTCCAACTACTTGAGTTTTTGTATATGTTGGATATTAGCCCTCTATTGGATATAAAGATCTTCTTCCAATATATTGGTTGCTGTTTTGTCCTATAGATAGTGTACTTTGCTTACAGAAGCTTTGGAATTTTATGAGGTCCCATTTGTCAATTCTCAATCTGGTTTTTTTTTCTGATTTATTTTATTATTATTTTCTTTAATGCTATCCCGAAAGTTCCTTATACCTGTTCCCCCCCCACACCCCTGATTCCCTAGCCACCCACTCCCACTACTTGGCCCTGGGCTTCTCTTGTGCTCGGTCATAGAAAGTTTGCAAGACCAAGGGG
>NC_034590.1:34773464-34778823 GCF_900095145.1 Mus pahari | reverse complement strand
CTTTCCCAATCTGTTGGTGGCCTTTTTGTTTTGTTGACAGTGTCTTGTCAATTCTCAGTCTTATAGCACCAGCCATTGCTGTTCTGTTCAGGAATTTTTTGACTGTGCCCATATCTTTGAGGCTTTTTCCCACTTTCTTCTCTATAAGTTTCAGTGTCTCTGATTTTATGTGGAGTTCAGGCCTGTTGTATCTAGAAGATGCTGTTTTCTTCAATTGACTTTCCCCTCTTTCCCTAAACTTTTCTATCTAATTTTATTCTTAAATATGTAAGCCTTTAGGGAAGAGATTTTATAAAGTTAACCCATTTATTGCATAGTATTTCAGGATTTCATATTCTTTGCAGATACAGACATTTTATCATTGATTGAAGTATTTTATATACGTAATCATTATAACATGATCATATTTATTTCTTCCTTCCAATTATAACTTTATCAATGTTTCTTTAACATTCTTGTCCCAAAATTTCTTGCCTCTATTTTGTATAATATATATGTTTTATATTCATTTATTCCCTATTATGTCCAACAGATATGCTGTTGTTTATATACTGTTGCAGGTAATATTAAAAATGATATGGTAAGTTCCCACTCCTGCCCTGCTACTTTCTGCCCTGGTGGTGGTCCCCCTGCATCTGCCTCTAGAATAGCCTCAACAGTGACAGGTCACTGTATTCCCAGTTCTGGTTTGCTTGTCTCTGGATCTGTTAGTTCCTTCTCAACCAAAAACTCCCTATGGTCGATTGTCCCACATTTCAGGAACCCTCCAGCAGGGTGTTCTCATCTCAGCAGACTCTCTGTCAAGGGGCCCCTGAGATTTCTCCACTTGACTCACTAACTTCCCTTTGTGGGGTCACTGCTACTCCAGCCCCTGTGCAATGACTCTCCAACTCATGGTTAGATATCACAATACCCAGTAACCTGGTAACATCAAAACTCTTGAAGCTTATAACTTACCAGTCAGATTTATATATCAATAAATTCTCAATTCACAAGATGCCCACACAAAAATTTCAGGGCCAATTTATAATGGTACAAGCTGCCTACTTAGATTAGAGAAGTTACCCCAAATATTCTATCTCTGTATGATAACATATCCCCCTGTGACTATTTAGAGCCACACAGATTCTGAATCATCCTGTCTGCCCACCTCCATCTTGGCTCTCCTTCCTCTTTCTCCCTCTGTCCCTATCTCTGCATTTCTTAGCTCCGCCTCCCTTTTCCCTGTACAATCACAGAGCTCCTACTGCACTAATATTTTAATGTAATTGGACAGGGAAAATCTTGCCCCCTCCTCAATCATATCATGAACCATGTCCTCAAAGAGAAGGTTGAATTTTACCCTAGAAACTATCTACAGCCAGTAGCTTATAGTATGGGATATGCCCAGGAGAATATCTAATCAAAGACTATCAAGAGTTTAGCTGGATTTATCCTGGGCAGATATTCAAAGACATCCATACCTGGACATCCATATCTGCAATAGACATTACATTTCTAAAAGATAACATATAACAGCATTTTAAAACCATAATCTGGGTCTTGCATTGTGCTTCCACTTCTCCCTTGATGCTTTTATGGTGGTGGTGTTATACAGATGTTCCATTTAGTCCTAAACCCTCATTATATAATTTTTAATATTTTGTGCAGTTAGGCATCATTCCATTGACTGCAGACCAGTATACTACTGTCTTTCTGACTGTACTTGTCAGTCTACCATACCTCTGGATAAGCAAAATATATTTAGAAGGCAAATTACAGCATAACCACACAGCAATACATCAACATAATGTTATGCTACATGTTCTATGACCTCACTATGAACACAATAACAATCTCATGGCATGAGTTTCAATAAATAAAATAGAAAAGCAACTAGTTCTCCAAAACTCCATTGTGGTGGTTTGGAGAGGTATAGTCCCCATAGACTCATGTCTGAGAATACTTGGCTAGTAGACAGTGGCACTCTTAGGAGGTATGGTCTTATTGGAGTGGTGCACTTTATTCGAGGAAGTCTTTTTCTGTGGAGGTGAATATATATCTATATATCTATATCTATATCTATATCTATATCTATATCTATATCTATATCTATATCTATATCTATATCTATATCTATATCTATATCTCCATCTCTATCTCAATCTCTCTATCTCTATCTCTCTCTCTCTCTCTCTCTCTCTCTCTCTCTATATATATATATATATATATATATATATATATATATATATACCTTATGCCAGTATAAGTCAGTCTCTTCCTAGCTGCTTTCAAATCAAGATGTAGAACTCTTAGTTCCTCCAGCACCATGTGTGCCTACATAATGCTATGTTTTCCAACACTATGATAGTGTGCTGAACCTCTGAATCTGTAATCCAGCCCAAATTAACAAAATTGTTTGATTTTGTAGGATTTCCTTGGCCATGGGGACTCTACAAAAATAAACTCCAAAGCAGACATTGATCCCAGGATTGGAATATTGCTGTGATAGGTCCCACCATGTTTTTGTCGGGAGGTGTATGGATTTGGTACTGTAGAGTATTGCTGTGATATGCCTTATCATGTTTTTGTTTGGAGGAATGTGGACTTTGGTAATGAGGATTAGAAAGTCACTTGAATGTTTTTAGTGGGGATTAATCAACTATCTTAGTAGGAACATGGAAGACAGTGGTGCTGGGAATGAATTGAACTGTGTGGCTTTGGCTCAGGAGTTTAAGAAGAGATGAATTTCAGTATATTATCAAATGTTTATTCTTGGAATATTTTGGTGATTAATGTGATTGGGTTTTTTTTAACAGTCTACCTGAGGCTAAAGTCATGAGATTTATATTAAATTCAGTTACAAAGGAAACTCAAAACAATATAATATGAACTCTGTTCTGTGGTTCACTCTCCTGGAGTATGTTTTGACAAAACAGTGTAAATTTCGAAGGAAAAACACAAATATATTTTTCTAGGAAAAATATGCACCAGGAAGTGAAATGGACTTAAATCCTGTGTTCATAGAGATATACAGATTAAAGACAATTAATGGGGTTAAGGTAGTGGTGACCTCTGGGCAAGATCCCACCCAGTAGAGTTTACTGTTTATGCAGTTTACTATGTTAATCATATAGATCCAAGGGCATGGGAGATCTTTCTATTTTCTAAGGTCTTCAATTCTTTTCAGATACTTGAAGTTCTTGTCATACAGATTTTTTACTTGCTTGGTTAGAGATGCTACAACATATTTTGTATTATTTGTGACAATTCTGAAGGGTGTTTTTTCCCTAATAATTCTTTCGGTAAATTTGTCTGTTTTGTAGAGGAAAGCTACTGATTTATTTGAGTTAATTTATATTCATCCACTTGACTAAATTTATTTGCTAGCTGTAGGAGGTCTCTGGTAGAATTTCTTGGTTTGCTTTTGTATACTATCTTATCATCTGCAAAAGTGACATCTTAACTTCTTCCTTTCCAATTATGTATCCCTTTCACCTCAATTTTTGTGTCTAATTGCTCTATGTATAACATTGAGTACATATTGAATAAATAGGGAATGAGTGGGCAACCTTGTCTTGTCCCTGGTTTTAGTAGACTTGCTTCAAATTTCCCTCCATTTAAATTGATGTTGGCTATTGGTTTGCTGTATATTGCTCCTATTACATTTTGGTATATGATTTGAATTCCTGATCTTTTAAAGACTTTTAACATGAAGGGGTGTGTCTTTTGTCAAAAGCTTTTTCTGCTTCTAGAGATAATATTTTCCCCTTTGAATGTGTTCAGATAGTAGATTACATTTATAAATTTCCATATATTGAAACATCCCTGCATCCCTGGCGTGAAGCCTACTTGATTGTGTTGAATTATTGTTTTGATTATTGTTTGTGTTTTGTATTCCATTTGCATGAATTTTATTGAGTAGTTTTTCGTTGATATTCATGAGGAACGTTGGTTCAAAGTTCCCTTTCTTTGTTGTGTCTTTGTGTGGTATCAAAGTAAATGTGGCTTCATAGAATGAATTAGGTAATGTTCCTTCTGTTTCTCTTTTGTGAAATAGTTTGTGATGTACTGGTGTTGGGTATTCTTTGAATTGTGCATTAAAACCACCTGGTTCTGTGCTTTTTGTAGTTGGGAGACTTTTAATGACTGCTTCTATTTCCTTAGGGTTTATAATACTATTCATATAGTTTACCTGATCTTGAGTATAGGCTTTTGAAGTAAGAAATATTGATGGTTTTGAATTTCCTCAAAGTTATGCTATGTTATCATTATGTATCCCTCTTCTTTCTAATTTTGTTAATTTTGTTCATGTCTCTTTGCTTTTTAGTTTGTTTTGCTAAGCGTTTGTCTATATTGTTTATTTTCCCAGTGAAACAGCTCTTGGTTTTGTTGATTCTTTTTATTGTTCTACTTGTAACTATCTTGATTTATTTGAGCCCTTAGTTTGATTATTTCCTTCCGTGTATTCCATTTGCTTGTGTTTGCTTCTTTTTGATCTAGAGCTTTCAGGTATGCTGAGTTACTCATATGAGATCTCCCAAATTATTTTTTAAAGGTGCTTAGAACTATGAACTTCCTCATAGCACTGCTTTTATTGTGACCAAAATTTCACAAGCCTAAAATCTCATGGAACCTGAACAACTCTGTACTCAATGATCACTGGATCAAGGAAGATTTAAAGAAAGAAATCCAAGACTTTCTTCAAATCAAGGAAAATGAAGGCATAACATTATCATAATCTTATTTTACCTGCAAATCACTAGTACCTCACAGGCATTTCAGCAATAAAATAAATGAGAATACATTGAGTATTCTTAATGAATCTGAAAAAAGTAGTGATCTAAAGGTTATGGTCCTTAAGTAATGTATTTTGCCATATTAAATCACTTTATCAGTCACTACGGAATTAAGTGCAAATTGCTACACTGGTCTGAGCCCTCTGGTAGGAGTGTCTCTAATGATTGGGATAGAGCAGTTTATTTCTGAGCATACAAATATATGGTGTTACCAGATTAAGGCTGTCTATGATATCCCTACAAAATCTCCACACACATTTTTTTCCCTGAATATCTTTCTGACCCAATTTCCAATCAGGCTCTTTGTAACATTCCACCCATCAAGAAAATTCATTAGCTACAGCTCATGAATCAGTATATAATCATATATCTGATCATTTGTACTTGTAATAAAATTCACAATTATGTCCACTGACTGTGCAAACTTCACCCAACTGAAAGGATATTCAATCACTACTAATTTTTTTTCAGATTCATTAAAAATACTTAATGTAGATTGCTTTTGGCAGGATGGACATTTTGACTATGTTAGTCCTGCCAATCCATGAGCATGGGAGATCTTTCCATCTTCTGAGATCTTC
>NC_034590.1:34763387-34771414 GCF_900095145.1 Mus pahari | reverse complement strand
TGGGAGTGGGTGGGTAGGGGAACAGAGGTGGGGGGAGGGGTATGGGAAACTTTCGGGATAGCATTTGAAATGTAAATAAAGAAAATAATAATAAAAAAATACTTAATGTATTCTCATTTCTTTTATTGCTTCAGTACAATCTCAATAAAAATTCCAGCAAGTTATTTTGTGGATATAAACAAACCATTTTTTTCTCTTTTTTATTAGATATTTTCTTCATTTACATTTTAAATGCTATCCCCAATGTCCCCTATACACTCCGCCCACCCTGCTACCCAATCCACCCATTCCTGCTTCCTGGCCCTGGCATTCCCCTGTACTAGGGCATATGATCTTCACAAGACCAAAGGCCTCTCTTCCCATTAATGGCCAAATAGACCATCCTCTGCTACATATGCAACTACATTCACAGTTCTAGGGGTACTGGTTAGTTCATATTGTTGTTCCTCCTATAGGGTTGCAGACCCCTTTAGCTACTTGGGTACTTTCTCTAGCTCCTTCATTAGGGACCCTGAGTTTCATCAAATAGATGACTGTGAGCATCCACTTCTGTATTTGCCAGGCACTGGCATAGCCTCACAAGAGACAGCTAATCACTACTTTCATTTATAGTCAAACAAGAAATGTGATGACTGTCTAGTGTGAAAACTCAGAACTCTCTGCAAATATGAGCCTAGTCTTCTCTTCCTTTGTCTATAAATCAAATGGAACACAAATCTATGCCATAGGTACTGTCTTAGTTAAGGTTTCCATTGCTGTGAGGATCCACCAGGACCAAGACTACTCTTAAGAACAACATTTAACTGGTGCTAGCTTACAGGTTAAAAGGTTACATCCATTAACATCAGAGCAAGAAACACAGTGCTAGAGGAACTGAGAGTTTTACATCTTGTTCTGAGGGCAAACAGGAAAAGGCTGTCTTCCATGCAACTAAGAGGTGGGTCTCCAAAACCACACCTGCAGTGACACACTTTCTCCAAAAAGGCCACACCTGCTGCAAGAATGCAACACCTCCTAATAGTGCCACCTCCTAGGCCAAGCATATCCAAAGCACCACAGGTACATTCTGTGTGAAAGAAGTCCTTCTGGCATTGAGAATTATAAGTAGTTGATTAATTTCTTCTTTTAACTTACCATGTTTTTTGAGCTAATGATTCCTTATCAAAAACTGAGCATCAGGTTAAGTCCAATAACAGATTAAGAATTTTTTCCAAATGTTCCTTAGTTATCTCCAATGAAGTCAGGGCCTTTCTCCCAAATCTCAAGTGTTTATACAGTGATTCACTCATGGAAGCTTATCAAACATTCTAAACATTGGCCCTAAGCCAATAGGTGCCTGTTGAGTCTCTCTCTTCTCTTCCTTATATAACTCTAAACATAGTTTTCTAAGTTACTATGAATACACACTAGAATAAATCACCCTGAGAAGTAAATGTCTTACCTCCAAAATACCAGAACATATCTAATTATTTGATTAAAAATGAAGTAACTTACTGTGATCTCTAATGATCTGAGTTAAATCCCTGGCATCCAGGTGGTATAGAGAACCAAACTTTATGAGATGTCCTCTGACACACACACGACACTGTATGCTCAGTTGCCTACATATACACAGATAAATGGACAAATAAATACACTATAAGTTTGAAAATTCTTTTGATAGTCCTTTTATGCATTGAATGACTTTCTTGATGGTAGGAAGGGCCAAAAAGATAATATATTTATCTTTTTAGAAGTAATATCTCTAAATGGCATAGCCAACAATCTCCCTAGAATTTTGGTTCAAGTAGAATTCCTTTGAATTTTTTGGCTTATTTCCCATTTTCTAATTGAATATATTTCACCAAGAAGTCCAGATTTATTGCTACTTTCATTTTATTATGTCCTACCATAATAATGCCACAAATATGAAGAAACGTATAAGGAAAGATGATCAATATCCATTAAAATCATATTATGGTAGAGGACTGAGAAATTTATATACACAGATGTAGATAAATAAATGTGTACTTATAACAGTGCCAGCTGAAAGAAAATAGCTACTTATGGTATTCTAAATAAGAACAAATAAAATACATTCATAGGGTGGCAGCAGATGTAAGAAAACTCAGTGTATATATTAATTATAATTAGAAATTTTCTTAACAATAAAAGAACTGCTGTGGGGGGTCATCATCCCGGACAACAAACTGGACTACAGAGTAATAGTCGTAAAAACTGCATGGTATTGGTACAGAGACAAAAAAACTGATTAATGGAATAGAATTGAAGACTCAGAAATAAAACAACAAACTTGCAGACACTTGATCTTTGACAAAGATGCCCAAAATATACAATGGAAAAAAGAAAGCATTTTTAAAAAATGGTGCTGGTCTAACTAGAAGTCTGTATGTAGAAAAATGAAAATAGATCCATACTTTTCACCTTCTACAAAGCTCAAATCCAAGAGGATCAAGGACATTACCATAAGATGAGATACAGTGAATCTACAGAAGAGAATGTGGAAAAGAGCCTTGAACTCATTGGCACAGGGGGAAATTTCCTAAACAGAACCCCAATGGCTCATGCTCTAAGATCACGAATTGATAAATGAAACCTCATGAACATGGAAGGCTTCTGTGAGGCAAAAATACCCACCGTAGCAAATAGGACAAATTAGCAACTTACAGAATGGGAAAAATATTTACGGACCCCCACATCCGATAGACAGCAAATATCCAAAATATATAAAGAGCTCAAGAAGCTAACCTCCAAAAATACAAAAATCAGAATTTTAAAAATGGGGTGTAGAACGCTAATAGTGGAAGACTAGAATACCCCACTGTCAGCGATGGAAAGATCATGGAAATAGAACCTAAACAGAGACACAGTGAAACTAACAGAAGTTATGAACCAAATGGATCTAACAGATATCTATAAACATTTCATCGTAAAGCAAAAGAATATACTTTCTTCTCAGGACCTCATGGTACCTTCTCCAAAACTGACCATATAATTGATCACAAAACAGGCCTCAACAGATACAAGAAGATTGAAATTATTGCATGCACCCCATCAGATCACCACAGACTCAGGCTGGTCTTCAATAACAACAAAAACAAAGGAAAGCGCACATACACATGGAATTTGAACATGATATTCAATGATAACTCAATGTCAAGGAAAAAATAAAGTAGAAATTAAAGGCATTTTAGAATTTAATGAAAATGAAGACACATCATACCAAAACTTATGGGACACAATGAAAGCAGTGGTAAGAGGAAAANTAATAGCTCTAAGTGCCTCCAAGAAGAAACTGGAGAGAGCTTACACTAGCTGCTTAACAGCACACCTGAAAGGTCTAGAACAAAAAGAAGCAAATACACCCAAGAGGAGTAGTTGGCAGGAAATAATCAAACTCAGAGCTGAAACCAACCAAGTGGAAACAAAAAGAAATATACAAATAATCAACAAAACCAGGAGCTGGTTCTTTGAGAAAATCAACAAGATAGATGAACCCTTTTACAGACTAGGCAGAGGTCACAGAGACAGTATCCAAATCAATAAAATCTGAAATTAAAAGGGAGACATAACAAAATATATCTTAAAATAATTATTCGTTTTGTTAAATATTAACATTTGAAAATATTAAAATCATGTCCTACAAAAAAATGGGGTGTAGAACTAAATAGAGAATTCACAACAGAGGAATTTTGTATGACTGAGAAACACTTAAAGAAACATTTGAAATCCTTAGTGTTTGGAGAAATGCAAATTAAATAGACTTTGAGGTTACACCCTACACCAATCATAATGGTTAAGATCAAAGCCTCCGGTGATAGTACATGTTGGCAAGGATGGGGGGAACTCTCCTCCATTGCTAGTGGGATTGCAAACTTGTAAATCCACTCTCAAAATCAATCTGGAGGGTCCTCAGAAAATTGGAACATGATCTACCTGAAGACACAACTATACCACTCTTAGTCACATACCCAAAGGATGCCTCACAATGCCACAGGAGCACATGCTCCACTATGTGCATATCAGCCTTATTTTGATAGCCAGAAGCTGGAAATAACCCAGATATCCAACAACAGAAGAATAGATACAGAAAATATGGTCATTTGTACAATAGAATCTACTCAGCTATTAAGAATGAGGAAATCATGTGTTTGGCAGGCAAATGGATCAAACTAGAAAATATCATCCTGAGTGAGGAAACTCAAACCAAAAAGCACATTCATGGTGTGTACTCACTATTAACTGGATATTAGCCAAAAAGTACAAAATAGCCAGGACAAATCAATAGAAATCATGATGGTTAACAAGCTGAAGGCTCCAAGTGAAGGCCTCAATCCCTCTTGGGAGGGAGAAGAAAGCAATCATAGGATAGGAAATGAAGGAAGGGACCTGGGTGGGAAAGGGGACAGGAAGGGGAAGAGGGAAAGATGATTAGGTATTGGGTGTGGGGAACAGGACTGAAGCACTGAGGGTCAGCAGAATGAATGGCAACAGGCAACTTCGGGAAGTAGGAGTTGATGGCCCTCTAGAATGTACCAGAGACCTAGAAGGTGAGAGAATCTTTGTCCTGACCTGTGGGACAGCTGAACAGGGTCTTGAGAGGTACCTGGAAGAGAATGGGGCACAAAGAAACACAAAGAATGGACCGCAAGTCTGCTTGATCAAGCTGAAAAATTTTGTTTTTCCCAGGCATGTTTTATACCCATAGAAGCAGGATGTGGGGAGAAGGATGATGCAAAATTGCCTTGTTTATGGGGGAATAAACCTGCTCCCAAAAGCAGGATATTGGCTAGGTAAAAAGTTCAGCAGGAGGAACAGAAAAGAGTGGATTGCTAGTTACCTGTCCATAAGATCTATAGCTATTTGTTCTTAACTGTGGGTAGTACTTTCCTAGAGAGGCCTCAAATTTTCCCACAGAAATCTCAACTAAACTATTACATTTCCACTAAGGCCAAAACTTTGTAAAAAAAGCACTTATGGCTGACAAGGCAGTTAACATTCAAACAGGGTCACTACCAACAATTCTCAGGACTCCAAGGTAAGGAACTTAGATGACAAACCCAAAAGTGGGGAGAAGGAACTTGTAGAACCCACGTCCAGTAGAAGATAAGGCATCAATTGGAGGGACTGGGTTACCATTTCATAGTCAAAAACTCTGACCCAGAATTGTTCCTGTCTGCAAGTACTGCAAGGACAAAAATGGAGAAGAGCCTGAGGAAAAGTAGGTCCATTAACATCCCCAAATTTGGATTCAGCTAAAGAGGAGGCCCCAAAAGCTGCCACTATTACTGATGCTATGGTATGCTCACAAAATGGGGCCTATCATTATGGCCCTCTGAAATACTTAACAAGCAGCTGAAAGTGTCAGATGCAGATATTTACACCCAATCAATGAACAGAAACTAGTGACCCCTGTGGTTGAATTAGAAGCTCGAAAAAGCTGAGGAGTATGGTAACTTTATATGAAGATGAGCAGTCTCAATTAACCTTGATCCCTGACATCTCTCAGATACTGAGCCACCAACCAGACAGCATACAACAGCTCATATGAAGCGCCCAATATTTTTACAGTGATAAAGAGTATTATGGGTCTAGACTCAGAGAAGATGCACCTTACCCTCAAGAGACTTGAGGCCCCAGGGAGTGGGGAGGCCTCATGGGGTCGGAGTGGAGAGGTGGGGACCTCCTCTGGAGACATGTGGACTGGGAGAGAAATAAAATCTGGACTCTAAAAGTGATGAAAGAAAGAAAGAAAGAAAGAAAGAAAGAAAGAAAGAAAGAAAGAAAGAAAGAAAGAAACAAAGAAACAAAGAAACAAAGAAACAAAGAAAGAAACAAAGAAACAAAGAAACAAAGAAAGAATATTAAAAGCTATGAGTGGAAAAGGCCAAGTAACATATCAATGTAGACTTATCTGAATTACACCAAACATTTCATCAGATATTCTAAAAGCCAGAAGATGCTGGACATGTGTAATTTAGACCCTAAGGAAACACACTTGCCTAGCCACCATACAATACCCTTCAAAACTCTCAATCACCACATATGGAAAAAACAAGATATTACATGACAGAACCAAATTTAAACAACCTGTCTACTTATTAAGCCCAACACAGGATATTGGAATGAAATCTCCAATACAAGGAGGATAATTACACCCTAGGAAACAGAAGAAATCAAACATTTCACACATAGTCAAAAGAAAAAAATCACATACTCATAATACCACCTTCTGCAACAAAAATAACAGGAATTAACAATCATCTGTCTTTAATATCTCTCAACAACAATGAACTCATTTCCCCTATAAAAAGATACAGACTAACTGACTGGATACTTAAACAGGATCCAGCCATTTGCTGCATGCAAGCAACATGCCTTAGTGACGAAGACAGATACTACTTCTGTGTAAAAGGCTAGAAAGATATTTTCCAAGCAAATGGTCCTGGAAAGAATCTGGAGTGGCTATAATAATATACAATAAAATAGACTTTTTAACCAAGTTATCAAATGAGATTGGGAAGGACATTTCATAATGATCAAAGGAAAAATCCATGAAGAGAAAGTCTCAGTTTTGAACACCTAGGCATCAAATACAAGGCCACCCACATTTATAAAAGAAACATTACTAAAGCTCAAAACACACACTGAACCTCACCCAACAATAATGGGGAACTTCAACACCCCACTATCAACAATAGACAGGTCATAGAAACAGAAGCTCAACAAAGACAATCTGTTGAATCAGAGAATCTAATTGAAGTTTTGAACCAAATGGAATTAACAGATATCTACAGAACATTTAACAACCAAACAAGGGCATATATGTTCTTAACACCTCATGTAACACTCTCCTAAACTGACAATATAATCAGACATGAAGTAAGCCTCAATGCAACATAGCTCCAAAGAATCTTGGAAGGTCTTGTGCCAGCAGGAACAGAGACAAAGGAACCACGCCCAACCAGAGGCTGGGATTCTTTCCGGTCGGGGCCAGTCCCACCATCTTCTACATGAACCTGTTTGAGGGCATCAAGGGCCCCAGAGGACTCTCCACACTGCAGAACCCCTAGCACACCCATGACCTTATGATCACTGGAGACACGTAGGCGACAGAAGCAACAGAGGTTCTTGGACAGGGTCCCATTGTGCCTTCATCCTCAGCCAGGAAGCAGAGCTGAGACCCAGATCCCTGGGCACATTCCTTGCCAGAGGAGAGTCAGCCTACAGGAAGGGCTCTGACCCCAGGACACAGGAGGTGGATCACAGATCCTGACTTCTGGACACCTGCCCGGCAAAAGGAGAGCTTGCCTGCAGAGAGTGCTCTGACCACTGGGCCTCAGGTGAGAGTTGGACTCCCAGGAGTGCTGACAGAGGCTAACAGAATCACAGGAGGATCAAGCTCCAGCCAGAAACAGCTTGAACATTAACACCAAAGTTTACCACATGACAAAAGGCAATTGTAAGAACCTTATTAACAGAAACCAAGAACACTAGACATCATCAGAATCCCGGACACCCACCACAACGAGTCCTGGATACCTCAACACACTGGAAAAGCAAGACTAGGATTTTGGTAGACGATTTAAAGAAGGGTATTAATAACTTACTTAAAGAAATACAAGAGAACACTGCTAAACAGGTAGAAACCCTTAAAGAGGAAACACAAAAATCCATCAAGAAATTACAGGAGAACACTGCTAAAAGGTAGAAGTCCTTAAGGAACTACATGCAAACACTGCTAAACAGGTAGAAGTCCTTAAAGAAGAAACACAAAAATCCCTTAAAGAATTACAGGAAAACAACCAAACAGGGGACAGAATTGAACAAAACCATCCAAGATTTAAAAATGGAAGTAGAAACGATGAAGAAAAACCAAAGGGAGACAACTCTGGAGATAGAAACCCTAGGAAAGAAATCAGGAATTATAGATGTGAGCATCAGCAACAGAATGCAAGAGATGGAAGAAAGAATCTCAGGTACAGAAGATTCCTTAGGGAACATGGACACAGCAATCAAAGGAAATG
>NC_034590.1:34738919-34751748 GCF_900095145.1 Mus pahari | reverse complement strand
CATAATATGCACTCACTGATAAGTGGATATTAGCCCNGAAACCTAGAATACCTAAGATGCAATTTGTAAAACACATGAAACTCAAGAAAAAGGAAGACCAAAATGTGGACACTTTGACCCTTCTTAGAATTGGGAACAAAATCCCCATGGAAGGGGTTACAGAGACAAAGTTTGGAGCTGAGACAAAAGGATGGACCATCCAAAAACTGCCATACCCAGGGTTCCATCCCATAATCGGCCACCAAACGCAGACACTATTCAATATACCAGCAAGATTTTGCTGAAAGGACCCTGATATAGCTGTCTCTTGTGAGGCTATGCCAGTGCCTGGCAGACACAGAAGTTGATGCTCACAGTCAGCTATTGGATGGAACAAAGGGCCCCCAATGGAGGAGTTAGAGAAAGTCCCCAAGGAACTGAAGGGATCTGCAACCCTATAGGTGGAACAACAATATGAACTAACCAGCACCCCTAGAGCTCGTGTCTCTAGTTGCATATGTAGCAGAGTTTGGCCTAGTAGGCCATCAATGGGAGGAGAGGCCCTTGGTCTTGCAAAGATTATATGCCCCAGTAGAGGGGAATGCCAGGGCTAGGAAGCAGGAGTGGGTAAGTAGGGGAACAGGGCAGGGGGAGTTTATAGGGGACTTTGGGGATAGCATTTGAAATGTAAATGAAGAAAATATCTAATAAAGATTGAAGTACTCCCATGCATTCTATCAGATCACCATAGACTATGGCTAAACTTCAATAAGTACAAAGCCTGAAAGCCTACTCTGGTCAATGATTTCTTCTTTTCAGGGAATAAATAAAGAAGAAATCAAGGGCTTTTTTGAATTCATGAAAAATTAAGACATACCATGCCCCAAACTTATGAGACACATGAAAGCATTGTTAAGAGAAAAAATTCATAACACTAAGTGCCTTCAAAATGAAGTTGGAGAGATCCCATACAAGCAACTTAACAGTACACCCAAAATCTCTAGAACAGAAAGAAGCAAATACACCAAGAGGAGTAGACAGCAGAAAATAAACTCAGAGTGGTGCTGGTCTAGCTGGAAGGCTGTTTGTAGAAAACAAAGGTAGATCCACATTTATTAGGGGACACAAAGCTCAAGTCCACTTGGATCAAGAACATCAACATAAATCCAGATACACCAAACTGAATAGAAGTAAAATTGGGAAAGAGCCTCTCCTTCAATTCATTGTCACAGGAGGAAATTTCCTGACTCTGCCTTTTTATGTGTAAAATCCAAGCATTGTTTTCCTTCAAGCTGTTAGAACTCCTGCTGAGAAATGCAAACTCACAGGTAAGTTTACATAGGGGACTAGCTTCAGGCAAAGAAATGCAAACACACAGACCTATTGACCTTGCTGCCAGGTTTCACACTGAGACAGGCAAACTAACAAAGCAAGTTTCAGTGTAACCTGAGCTTTCACTCTTCCCCTATTTAAAGGACTTTCTTTCCAAAGACTGATCTCAGCATTCGACCACCTGGGTCTCACAGTAAATATTAGCTGTTTCCTGATGAAAAGGGGAAATCTGTTGAAGTTGGTGATGTGGACATCCCAGGAAGTAATTTAATGTATTGTAAAAAATGAAACTAAATATAACACATAATACCAGGATTTGAAAGTTCAGAGTTCTGCCATGGGAGAAGTTAGCAAAAATATTTATAGTGGGGATAAAAAAATATATTTGTTTACTATGTTTTTAATTTTAAAAAACGTTTTCTTTCTTTCTTTCTTTCTTTCTTTCTTTCTTTCTTTCTTTCTTTCTTTCTTTCTTTCTTTCTTTCTTTCTTTCTTTCTTTCTTTCTTTCTTTCTTTCTTTCTTTCTTTCTTCCTTCCTTCCTTCCTTCCTTCCTTCCTTCCTTTCCCTTCCCTTCCCTCCCTTCCTCCCTCCCTCCCTCCCTCCCTCCCTCCCTCCCTCCTCCTCCTCCCTCCTTCCCTTTCTCTCTCTCTCTCCCTCTCTTTCTCTCTTTCTTTCCAATGCAGTTTTTTATCCCCCTCCCAGTCCACCCTCTGACTGTTCCACCACTCACAATTCCTTCCCATCCCTTTCTCTAGGAGGATGTTTCCACCCTCTACTCCCATCAGACCTCTAAACTCCCTGGGACCTCCAGTCTCTTGAGGGTTAGGTGTATCTTCTCTGATTGAACCTAGACCCAGAAGTCCTTTGCTGTATATGTGGGGAGAGGGCTCATATTTGCTGGTGTATGCTGCCTGGCTGGTGGTCCAGTGTCTGAGAGATCTTTGGGTTTCAGTTTAATTGAGACTGCTGGTCCTCCTACAGGTTCGCCATCCTCCTCAGCTTCTTCTAGCTTTGTTGGGCCTTTCGGAGGGCAGTCATGATGTGTCCATTTTTGTGAGTGTTCCATAGACTCAGTAATAGTTTTAGGACTCGGCACCTCCCCTTGAGCTGAATCCCACTTTGGGCTTGTCACTGGACCTTCTTTTCCTCTCCATTTCCATCCCTGCACTTTGTTCAGACAGGAACAAATATGGGTCAGAGTTCTGACCTTGGGATGCCAAACCCCTCCCTCATTTGATGCCCTGTCTTTCTGCTTGAGGTGGGCTCTAAAAGTCTCCCTACTTTTGGGTGTTTCAGGTAAGGTCCATCCCCTTAAATCCTGAAAGTCTCACTTACCTCCCAGGTCTCTGGTGCATTCTTGAGGTTGCCCCAAATCTCCTACCTCCCGAGGTTGCATGTTTCCATTCTTTACACTGGCCCTCAGTCTTTTTCCCTCACCCAATACCAGATCTGGTTCCCCTCTTACCCCACTCCACTTTCCTTGCCAGGTTCCTCTCTCCCTCTTCCCTTGTGATTGCTTGCTGCTCCTTCCCAAGTGGAACTGAGGCATCTTCACTTGGCTTCTTCAGCTTGTTGACCTTTTTGAGTTCTGTGGATTGTATCTTGGGTATTCTGTACATTTTGGCTAATATCTGCTTATTAGTGAATAAATACCATGAATGTCCTTTTGGCACTAAGTATCCTCACTCAGGATATTTTCTACTTCCAACAATTTACCTGCAAAACTCAGGATGTCCTTGTTCTTAATAGCCGAGTATTCCATTGTGTAAATAGACTGCATTTTCTGTATCCATTCTTTTGTCATGGGACATCTGGGTTGTCTTCTGCTTTGACTATCACAAATGAGGCTTCTATGAACATAGTGGAACATGTGTCCCTGTGGCATGGTGGGGTATCTTTTGAGTATATTCCCAAGAGTGGGATTGCTGGATCTTCAGGTCGATCTATTTCCAATTTTCTGAGGAAACTCCTGATTGATTTCCAGAGTAGTTGTACCAGTTTGCAATCCCACCAGCATTGGAGGAGTATTCCTCTTTCTCCACATCTTGTTAACATGTGTTGTCACCTGAGGTTTTGATCTCAGCCAGTCTGATTGCTGTAAGGGAGAATCTCAGGGCCATTTTAATTTGTGTTTCTCTGATTACTAAAGACTGAGCATTTGTTAAGGTGCTTTGCAGCAATTCTAGATGCCTTTACTGTGAATTTTCAGTTTAGCTCTATACCCCATTTTTTTATTGGGTTACTTGGTTTTTTGATGGGTGGCTTCTTGAATTCTTTATATATTCTGGATTTTACCCTCTATTAGGTGTGGGGTTAGCAAAGTCATTTTCCCAATCTGTAGGTTGTTGATTTGTCCTATTGACTATGTACTTTGCCTTAAAGAAGCTTTCCAGTTTCATAAGGCCCATTTATCAATTCTTAATTTTAGAGCATGAGCCATTGGAGTTCTGTTTAAGAAGTTTTCCCCTGTGCCATGAGTTCAAGGCTCTTTCCCACTTTTTCTTCTATTAGATTCAGTGTATCTGGTTTTATGTTGAGGTCCTTGATCCACTTGGACTTAAGCTTTGTGAAAAGTGACAAATATGAGACTATTTTCATTTTTCTACATACAGACAGCCAGTTAGACCAGCATCATTTATTGAAGATGCTTTCTTTTGTCCATTGTATATTTTTGGCTTCTTTGTCAAAGATCAAGTGTCCATAAGTGTGTGGTTTTATTTCTGAGACTTCAATTCTGTTTTATTGATCAATTTATCACTATTGTCCTGCAGTAATTCCTAAGGTCAGGCATGGTGATTCTCCAAGCTGTTCTATTACTGTTAAGAGTTGTTTTCACTATTCTGAGTTTTTTGCCTTTTTAGATGAATTTGAGAATTGTTCTTTCCTCCTCTTTGAAGAATTGTGTTGGAATTTTGATAGGGATTGCATTGAATCTGTAGATTGCCTTTGGTAGGATTACCATTTTTACTATATTAATTCTGACAATTCATGAGCATGGGAGAGCTCTCCATTTTCTGAGATCTTCGATATTTTTCTTGAGAGACTTGAAGTTAATGTCATACAGGTCCTTCATTTGTTTGGTTAGACTTACCTTAAGATATTTTATATTATTTTGGCTATTTTGAAGAGCATTGTTAGAAATTAGGGATAATTTCTTTCTTAGCCTGTTTATCATTTGTATAAAGGAAGGCTACTTATTTATTTGACTTAATTTTATATCTGGCCTCTTTGCTGAGAAAAGTTCTCTGGTAGAATTTTTGGGATCATTTATGTATACTATTGTATCATCTGCAATTAGTGATACCTTTATTTCTTCTTTGCCAAAAATATTTCTATAAAGATGATGTCTTTCTGTCTATATGTATGCAACATACACACACATATATACATACATACACTCACACACACATACATACACATAAACAGAAACATATACCTACATATATGTATGTATATAAGTATGCATGAACAGTTGGGGAATTGATTAAACATGTGGTCAGTCTGACCATAGTGTGTGTGTTCATGTGTGTGTTGGGGGGGGGCGGCGAATACACCTGATGTTTTCCTTTCCTTTTTCTGTGAATTTGCCAAAAGCTATCAGATTTTAGACCCAGAAGAGTGAGAGTTAAACTTCCAGCAGCCAGCAGCTTCTGAGTGACAGGACACTGGAAATTAAATTGCCAGAAGTCATCAACTTGTGTCTATCATGAAATAAAAGATATGTAAAGGTCATCAGTCTTTAATTTTTGTCTCTGGGTCCTACCTCAGTACCTGACCTTGTCAAGGCTGGCTTCTAGCAACCTGACTTCACTCCACGCTGATAGAATACTTCGACAGTTGTTACCACTACTACTGTCATCCATATATGACATCATATTTCAAGTTTTATGGCTTTCAGCTGTGGATTGAAAAGCAAAAATGGATTTCCAATAGAATGCTCTATTCCTTCAGGGTTACTTTTGAATTGCTAATGCATACAATAGCAAATGCTGAGCACACCCTGGGTTGTCAGGTCCTTTAGCAGGCACGTAGTCATTTTTAGACTACATAGTGCATATAATAGTGTACATACATTCTATTGTTACTCTCTCACTACAGAGTTCTAATTAAAACTGCTTGATATTAATGATGAGTGTTCCATAATGGAAATGTTTGGTACCTTAGTTTTCTATAGATTTCAGCCAGTTTAGATTTGTGAATAATTTCACAGTTCATTATACTTAGATATGATAAGTAATTTATTGGTAAAAAGTTTAAGTGAGGAGCTCATTTTTGATTTTCTTGCAACTTATTTACATAGCATTATAATGATTTTTCATACCAGTTTGGTGCAGCTGCATATTCACTACAACCCAGCATATGGGATGTTCAATTTTTCACTTTTCAAATGTATGAATGCTCTAAAATTTATACCTGAAACTCAGATTTTAGATGAACAGATTATAAATATTACTACTTAGACAAAATTTACACATGAGGAAAGACTAGAAACTGGATAGAAATTGGGAATTCCCACCTTATATTACATTTTAGTGGCCAGGCTTTCTCAGTAGTACACTATTTTTCCTTGGTTCTTTGACCAGTTACTGAAAATAAAGAGCAAGAGACATATAAGAACCATAAGGCACCGGCTATTTTAGTGGGGTGTTTGCTATTACAATATGTTAGAGTATTTCTCTTACATGATATCAGCTAACCACAGACAAACTTGTTTGTAAAGATATGGAACCTAGTGGAATTAAGATTCAATAAGTCAGAGAATTATCCCTTATATATTAGCTATGAATAACATCAAATATCTACTTCATACTTTCCACAAAGAAAAAAAATCTTGTTGTTGTTGTTGTTGTTGTTGTTGTTGATTTTTTCTTGATCTTACCAGCTATCAATTCTATCAAGTTTGCAAATATTTTATTGGTCATTTTATTTATTTACATTTCCAATGTTACCCCACATCTAGGTTTCCCCTCTGGAAACCCATCACAGCCCCTCCCTGTGATTCTATGAGGGAGCTCCCCAACCCATACACCCACTCCCACCTCGCCTTTCTAGTATCCCCTAAGTTGGGCATTGAGTCTCCACAGGACCAAAGGCCTCCCTTCCCATTTATGCCAGATAATGCAATACTCTAGTACATAAGCAGCTGGAGCCATGGGTCCTTCCATGTGTACTCTTCGGTTGGTGGTTTAGTCCCTGGGAGCTCTGGGGTTCTGGTGGGTTGATAATGTTGTCCTTCTTATGTGATTGCAAACCCTGTCAGCTCCTTCAGTCCTCCTAATTCCTCCATTGTAGTCCCCATGCTCAGTCCAATGTTATGCAAGCATCCATATCTGTATTGGCCAAAATCTGGCAGAGTCTATCTGGGACAGCCATACCAAGATCCTTTCAGCAAGTGCTTCTTGGCATCAGCAATAGTGTCTGGGTTTGGTTTTTGCAGATATAATGGATCCCTAGGTGGAACAGTCTCTAGATGGCCTTCAGTCTCTGCTCCCCTCTTTGTCTCTGCATTTCCTGTAGACAGGAACAATTTTGTGTTAATGTTTTTGAGATGGTTAGGTTGCCTCATCCCTCAACAGGTGGTCTTGCCATCTGGCTATCTCTGGAGTTAGCTGGCCTGGGTGTGTCTCTCTTTAGCTTGCCTCCTGTTGCCCTGTGTTGCAGCAGATCTCCTGGGAGACCAGTGGACTGTGCAGAGCTGGGGAAAGAGTAGAAATGCCAATCTGCCTTTGTGTAAGTGCAGTTCAAAAAGCCCTTCAATTCACGTTTAAGGATCCAATTTGATGAGATTTTATGGGTGTTGTTTGCAATATTCCTAGGAAATATAGAATTTCCCTTCCATCAAATTCTGATTATCTAGCTCTTATGATCTTTATACCCCTTCTTTGGTAGTTTTCTTTATATTTAGTGAAGAATTGATTTAGTTGACCTGAACTCCAAAACTCTGAAGACTATTATTTTCTCTAGTGGTATATGTCTCTTCCATAAATAAGTTCTATAATCAATGGTGAGTAAGATTGTTAGTTGTGTGTGTAAGGACTTGTATTTAAGACATAATTATTATAATGACTAAGCAAAGTTTTTTCTGTAGGTTATTTTCCAAGACATTGAGTGTTAGAGTTTATATGTCTAAGGAGCCATTTGAGACTATATGTGAGACCAAACTTTTTGCTGATAAATACACCGTAAGATACAAGGGCATAGTTTCTTCTAAGTTCTAGATCTGAATAATATAAAAAGTTATGAATGCCAAAAATGTATTTCCATTAATGATCAATCCAAGGTACATTATTGTGGAAATCTGAATATTATTTGACTATATGGTTTTATTTTGAAACATATTATAAACATCTTGAGTATATAAAATAACTATTAACAAAAACTTTCATAAAATGATAAGCATTGGAATTTGGGATCACATCCTATCACAGTCCACATTTAAATTTTGATATCCTACAACGTGAAAGTCTAATTTTGTTGTGATTTTTCAATGCATTAATTTAGTGTACCTATGATTAATTGGGACCCTGATATAGCGGCCTCTTTTGAGGCTATGACAGTGCCTGGCATACAGTCAGCTATTGGATGGAACACAGATAGCCCCCAATGGAGGAGCTAGAGAAATTACCCAAGGAGTTGTAGGGGGCTGCAACCCTGTAGGTGCAACAACAATATGAACTAACCAATACCCCCTGAGCTCTTGTCTCTAGCTGCATATGTAGCAGAAGATGGCCTAATCAGCCATCATTGGGAAGAGAGGCCCCTTGGTCTTGTAAACTTTATATGACCCAGCACAGGGGAGTGGGTGGGTAGGTGAGCAGGGGCGGGGGGGTATAGGGAACTTTTGGGATAGTGTTTGAAATGTAAATAAAGAAAATAATAATAAATAAATTTAAAAAAAGAATATACAAATTGAAATTAAAAAATAAAGTAATGATGAAATGAAAAAAATTAATCTAATATGTTTCTCTTCCTATACTAGACATGGATCATTGTGTGAAATGCCCAGAAGATGAGTATGTCAACACAGTTCAAACTCTATGTCTCAAAAAAGTTGTGACCTTTCTTGCTTATGAAGATTCCTTGGGAATGACTCTGGCTGAATTTGCTCTGTTCTTTTCTGTTCCTTTGTCTGTTGTGCTCTGTGTCTTCTTGAAACACAGAGACACTCCTATAGTCAAGGTCAATAACCAAACTCAGCTATGTCCTACTCATCTTGTTCATATTTTGTTTTATCTGTTCCTTGCTCTACATTGGTCATCCCACTATGACCGCTGCATATTGCAGCAGACCACATTTGCCATTGTTTTCACTGTGGCAACTGTCTTGGCCAAGACAATTACTGTAGTGCTGGCATGAAAAGTCACTGTTCCAGGAAAAAGGCTGATGGGGCTGCTTGTATCAGGGACTTCTAACTACATTATTCCCGTATGCACCTTAATCCAACTGATAATCTGTGGAATTTGGCTGAGAACATTGCCTCCCTTTGTTGATGCTGATGTACACATGGTCCATGGCCACATCATCATTGTTTGCAACAAAGGTTCAGTGGTTGCCTTTTACTGTGTCCTTGGATACATGGGCTCTATGGCTGCAGCAAGTTTCACTGTAGCTTTCCTGGACAGGAAGCTGCCTGACACACTCAATGAATCCAAGCTCTTGCCATTCAGCATGCTTGTGTTCTGCAGTGTCTGGATCACATTCTTCCCTGTCTACCAGAGTTCCAATGGCAAGGATATGGTCGCTGTGGAGATCTTCTGCATCTTGGCCTCAAGTGCAGGACTGTTTCTTTGAATCTTTGCCTCAAAGTGCTACATTATTTTCTTAAGACCACAGATAATTCTTTTCACATGTTCAGGAAAACACTTGCTAAATGTGAAAATAATAAAACTGCAAATAATAAAATTTAACTGCTTATGTATTAAACCAATCCTGTCCACATCATCAGAAGGCAGCTTTCTACTCATTGAATATTATGTCAAAATATGAGGGTTCTACCATGAAAAAATATAGAATATAAGCTGAATAATAAAATTCTAACATATGACCCCTGAACTCAGTTGATTGGATCAAACTATATAATTAGGCACTTTTTTCTCTAATGCTGGTTAATTTTTATTATTGAATTGTCTGGTGTCTAAAGATTGACTCTTGGATTAATAAATTATTTCATTTGATATTCATTACTGGTGCAGTTTGTGTAATAGTATTACATTCCAGAAAAACATATTGCCACATGAATGGAATGTATGGATAGCAATCAATAATGAAACCTTTTTATATTGATCTAGACCTCAAAGATTTTGCAAAAATAATTAAATAATTTTCTATGTGAGATGATATCTCAGTACTTGGGATGATAAAAATAATGATGTTATGCCATTAATAACTGCTTTCCTTTTTAATTTGAAGTCTGTTCAACATGAATGCATTTTATGATTTATATTGTAATGCTGTTGAAAACCACATGGGTGAAGGTGTAAAATAACCCAGTAACAATCTGTTGCTATTTTCCTTTTTTTTCCATGTTGAATCTATACTGAATCTCTCTCTCTCTCTCTTTCTTTCATTCTTTTTTCTTTCTTTCTTTCTTTCTTTCTTTCTTTCTTTCTTTCTTTCTTTCTTTCTTTCTTTCTTTCTTTTTTTTAGATATTTTCTTTATTTAGATTTCAAATGTTATCCTCTTTCCTGGTTTTCCCCTGGAAACACCCTATTCCATGCCACCTCCTCCCTGCTTCTATGAGGGTGTTTCACCACCTACTCACCTACCCACCCACTCCTTCCTCCCTGCCCTGGCATTCCCCTACAATGGGTTATAGAGTCTTCACGGTACAAGGGCCTCTCCTCCTGTGATGCCCAACAAGGCCATCCTCTGCTACATATGTGGCTGGAATCATGGGACCCTCCACATATACTGCTTGGTTGGGAGTTTAGTCCTTAGAGCTCTGGTTAGTCTGGTTGGTTGATATTGTTCTTCCTTTTGGGTTGCAAACCCCTTCAGCCCCTTCAGTCCTTTATCAAACTCCTCAATTCAGGACCCTGTGCCGATGGTTGGCTGTGAGCATCTACTTCTGTATTTGTCAGGCTCTAGCAGAGCCTCTCAGGCTCCTGTCAGCATGCACTTCTTGGCAATCACAATAGTGTTTGCATTTGGTGACTGTATATGGGATGGATACCCAGGTGGGGCTGTCTCTGGATGGCCTTTCCTTCAGTCTCTGCTCCACACTTTGTCTCCATATCTGCACCCATGAACGTTTTGTTCCCCTTTCTAAGAAGGAAGCACCCACACTTTGGCCTTCCTTCTTCTTGAGCTTCATGTGGTCCGTGAATTGTATCTTGGGTATTCTGAAGTTTTGGGCTAATATCCACTTATCAGTGAGTGCATACCATATGTGTTCTTTTGTGATTAGGTTACCTCACTCATGATGATATTTTCTTGTTCCATCCATTTGCCTAAAAATTTCATGAATTTGTTCTTTTTAATACCTGAATAGTACCCCGTTACATAAATATACCACATTTTCTGTATTTATACCTGTTATTTATATTTTATTTATATAGTACACTGTCATCAATTCATAAATTCATAATGGTTTAAAGTATGGAGAAGATCTACCTTCTGAGCACAGTGGAGGCCACTAAGGGCTCCAGAGTGCTGTCCACAAACACAGGACCTCGGGAATCCCCTCAAAATTACAGGTGAGTGGAATACAACATCAGCTCCAAAGAATCACAGAAGGTCTTCTGCCGCCAGGAACAGGGACAAAAGAACCCCGCCCAACCAGAGGCTGGGACCCTTCCAGTCGGGGCCACCCCTGCCATCTTCCTTCTGAGCACAGCGGAGGCTGCTAAGGGCTCCAGAGTGCTCTCCATGCTGCAGGACCTCAGGATCACCTCAGGATCATAGGGGAGTGGAAGACAACAAGAGCTACAAAAAATTGCAGAGGGTCTTTCAGCAGCAGGAACAGGGACAAAGGAACCCAACCCAACTAGAGGCTGGGACCGTTCCAGTTGTAGCCAGTCCTGCCATCTTGACCCCAGATCTCAGGAGGTGGATTAGCGCTCCAGACTCCTGGACACCTAACCTGCAGGGGGAGAGCTTGCCTGCTGAGAGTGCTCTGACCACTGGAATTCAGGTGAGAGTTGGATTCCCAGGAGTGCTTACAGAGGTTAACAGAATCATGGGAAGATCAAGCTCCAGCCAGAGACAGCTTGAACATTAAGCATGAAAAGAAGCAAGAGTTACTTTTTTTTATTTCTCCTAACATCAATGGACTCAATTCCCCAATAAAAAGACAGACTAACAGACTGGCTACCCAAACAGGACCCAACATTTTGCTGCTTACAGGAAACCCAACTCACGTATAAAGACAGACACTACCTCAGAGTAAAAGGCTGGAAAACAATTTTCCAAACAAATGGTTCAAACAAACAAGCTGGAGTAGCCATTTGAATATCGAATAAAATTGACTTCCAACCCAAAGTCATCAAAAAAAAAAAAGACAAGGAGAGGCACTTCATATTCATCAAAGGTAAAACTACCAAGATGAAATCTCAATTCTAAATATCTATGCTCCAAATGCAAAGGTAGACACATTCATTAAAAAAACTTTAGTAAAATTCAAAATATACATTGCACCTCACAAAATAATGGTGGGAGACTTCAACACCCCACTCTCACCAATGGACAGATCATGGAAACAGAAACAAAACAGAGACATGGACACTAAAAGAAGTTATGAAACAAATGGATTTAACATGTCTACTGAACATTTTATCCTAAAACAAAAGGTTATACCTTCTTCTCAGCACCTCATGGTACCTCCTCCAAAATTGACCATATAATAGGTCACAAAACAGGCCTCCACAGATACAAAAATATTGAAATTATCCCAGGCATCCTATCAGATCACCACGGACTAAGGCTGATCTTCAATAACAGCATAAATAATAGAAAGCCAACATTCACGTGCAAACTGAACAACACTCTACTCAATGATTCCTTGGTCAAAGAAGAAAGAAAGAAATTAAAGACTTTTTAGAGTTTAATGAAAATGAAGCCACAACATACCCAAACATATTGAACACAATGAAAGCAGTCCTAAAAGGAAAACTCATAGCCCTGAGTGCCTCCAAAAGAAACTGGAGAGAGAATACACTAGCAGCCTGACAGCACACCTAGAAGCTCTAGAACGAAAGGAAGCAAATTCACCAAAGTGGATTAGACAGCAGAAAATAATCAAACTTAGGGATGAAATAAACAATGTGGAAACAAAACTATTCAAAGAATCAACCAAAACAGGAGCTGGCTACTTGAAAAAATCGACATGATAGATAAACCCTTAGCAAGACTAACTAGAGGGCTCAGGGACATTACCCTAATTAACAAAATCAGAAATGAAAAGGGAAACATAACAACAGAACCTGAGGAAATAAAAAAAATCAGCAGATGCTACTACGAAAGGCTATACTCAAAAAAACTGGAAAACCTGGATAAAATGGACAACTTCCTAGACAGAT
>NC_034590.1:34708325-34738564 GCF_900095145.1 Mus pahari | reverse complement strand
TATGGAAATCCATCAACGTAATCCACTATAACAAACAAACTCAAAGACAAAATCACATGATCATCTCATTAGATGCTGAGAAAGCAGTTGACAACATCCAACACCCCTTCATGATAAAAGTCTTGGAAAGATCAGGAATTCAAGGCCCATACCTAATCATAAAAAAGCAATTTACAGCAAACCAGTAGCCTTCATCAATGTAAATGGAGAGAAGATGGAGGTAATCCCACTAAAATCAGGGTTTAGACAATGCTGCCCACTTTCTCCCTACCTATTCAATATTGTACTTGAAATACTAGCCAGAACAATTCGACAACAAAAGGAGATCAAGGCGATACAAATTGGAAAGGAAGAAGTCAAAATATCACTATTTGCAGATGATATGATAATACATATAAGTGACCCTAAAATTTCCACGAGAGAACTCCTAAACCTGATAAACAGCTTCAGTGCATTAGCTGGATATAACATTACGTCAAACAAATCAGTGGCCTTTCTCTACATGAAGGATAAACAGGATGAAAAAGAAATTAGGGAAACTACAACCTTCACAATAGTCACAAAAATATAAAATACCTTAGTGTGACTCTAACTAAGGAAGTGAAAGATCTGTATGACAAGAACTTCAAGTCTCTGAAGAAAGAAATTTGAGAGGATCTCAAAAGATAGAAAGTTCTCCCATGCTCATGGGTTGGCAGGATTAATATAGTAAAAATGGCTATCCTGCAGAAAGCAATCTACAGATTCAATGCAATTTCCATCAAAATTCCAACTCAATTCTTCACAGAGTTAGAAAGGACAAATTGTAAATTCATCTGGAATAATAAAAAAACCTAGGATAGCAAAACCTATACTCACCAATAAAAGAAACTCTGGGGGTGAGGTGGAAATCATGACTGACCTCAAGCTGTACTACAGAGCAATTGTGATAAAAACTCAATGGTACTAGTACAGTGACAGACAGGTAGAACAATGGAAAAGAATTGAAGACCCAGAAATAAACCCACACACCTATGGTTACNTGATCTTTGACAAGGGAGCTAAAATCATCCAGTGGAAAAAAAGACAGCATTTTCAAAAAATTGTGTTGGCACAACTGGCAGTTATATAGAAGAATATGAGTTAATCCATTCTTATCTCCTTGTTAGAAGCTCAAGTCTAAGTGGATCTGATATGGAACTAATATCCAATATGTACAAAGAGATCAAGAAGCTCAACTCCAGAAATTCAAATAACCCCATTAAAAATGAGGTACAGAGCTAAACAAAGTATTCTCAACTGAGGAATACCAAAGGGCTGAGAATCACTTGAAAAAATGGTCAATATCTTTAGTCATCAGGGAAATGCAAGTCAAAACAACCTTGAGATTTCACCTCACACCAATAAGAATGGCTAGAATCAAAAATTTAGGGGATAACAGATGCTGGCGAGGATGTGGAGAAAGAGGAACACTCCTCCATTGCTGGTGGGATTGCAAACTTGTATGACCACTCTGAAAATCAGTCTGGTGGTTCCTCAGAAAACTGAACATAGTACTACCGGCAGATCCAACAATACCTCTTCTCGGTATAGACCCAGAAGATGTTCCAACTGGTAATAAGGACACATGCTCCACTATGTTCATAGCTGCCCTATTTGTAATAGCCAGAAGCTTGAAAGAACCCAGATGTCCCTCAACAGAGGAATGGATACAGAAAATATGGTACATTTATACAATGGCATACTACTCGACTATTAAAAACAATGAATTTATGAAATTCATTGTAATAGCCAGAAGCTTGAAAGAACCCAGATGTCCCTCAACAGAGGAATGGATACAGAAAATATGGTACATTTATACAATGGAATACTACTCAACTATTAAAAACAATGAATTTATGAAATTCTTAGGCAAATGGAAGTATCTGGAGGATATCATCCTGAGTGAGGTAACACAATCACAAAAGAACTCACTTGATATGCACTCACTGATAAGTGGATATTAGACCAGAAACATAGAATACCCAAGATAAAATCTCCAAAACACATGAAAATCAAGAAGAAGGAAGACCACACATGGCTACTTCATTCCTCCCCAAAATATGGAATAAAATACCCATCGAAGAAGATGCAGAGGCAAAGTTTGAAGCTAAGATGAAAGGTTGGACCATCCAGCGACTGCCCATCCAGGGGTCCATCCCACAATCAGCCACCACAGACACTATTGCATATGCCAGCAATATTTTGCTGAAAGGACAATGATATAGATATCTCTTGTGAGGCTATACCAGTGCCTGGCAAATATAGAAGTGGATGCCAACAGTCATCTATAGGATAGAACACAGAGACCCCAATGGAAGAGGTAGAGAAATTACCCAAGGAAATGAAGGGGTCTGCAACCCTATAGGTGGAATAACAATATGAACTGATCAGTATCCCCAGAGCTCGTGTCTCATGTTGCATATATAGCAGAAGATGACCTTACAAACTTTATTAGACCCATACAGGGGAACGCCAGGGCCAAGAAGTGGGAGTGAGTGGGCAGGGGAGCAGGGCGGGGGTAGGGTACAGGGGACATTCGGGATAGCATTTGAAATGTAAATGAAGAAAATATCTAATAAAATAAGTAAAAAAAAAGAAATCATAAAGGGAGACAACCCTGGGGATGGAAAGTCTAGGAAAGAGATCTGGAGTTACATACTCAAACTTCTTGGACACAATGAAAGCAGTGATAAGATGAAAATTTATAGTACTGAGTGGCTCCATAAATTTTGTTTTGTCATGGAGTACTTTGGCTTTTTTCAAATTTTTCACCTGTTTGGTTGTGTTTTCCTGTAATTCTTTAAGGGACTTTTGTGTTTCTTCCTTAAGACTTTCTACCTGTTTACCCTTCTTCTCCTGTAATTCTTTAAGGGCTTTTTGTGTTTATTCTTTAAAGACTTCTACCTGTTTAGCTGTGTTCTCCTGTATTTCTTTAAGGGATTTATTCATGTCCTTCTTAAAATCCTCTACCAGCATCATGAGATATGATTTTAAATCTAAATCTTGCTTTTCAGGTGTGTTGGGGTATCCAGGATTTGCCTTGGTGGGAGTACTGGGTTCTGATGATGCCACGTAATCTTGGTTTTTGTTGGTAATATTCTTGCATTTGCCTTTCTCCATCTAGTAATTTCTGGTGTTAGAGCTTCTTGCTGTCTCTAGCTGGAGCTTGTTCCTCCTGTGAGTCTGTAAGCTTGTGTCAGCACTCCTAGATACTAGATCTCTCCTGGCAAAACCAGTGCACAGAGGGCTGCAGAACACAGTCCTGCCTCCTGGCTGCAGATGTAGACCTGTAGGACCCTGTTCCAACACCTCTGCTGCTTTTGCAGACTATTCACTGCTGAATGGACCCATCTTAGAGAGTCACCAGGGAGAAAATAGCTATCTCACCTGAGTCCCAGGTCAGACACTTCCTGGAGGCAAGTTCTCCTCTAGCAGGGAAGGGGCACAGAGGACTGAGGATCAGCTCCACCTCCTGGCTGCAGATGTAGGAACAACAGACCCTGTTCCAGCTGCCCTGCTGGTTCTGCATCCTATGCACTCCTGATTGGACCCACCTTTGAGAGTCACCTGAGAGAAAATTGATCCTTCCATTTCTTTTTTTTTAGTTTGTTTTGTTTTTGTTTTTTTTAAAGACAGGGTTTCTCTGTATAGCCCTGGCTGTCCCGGAACTCACTTTGTAGCCCAGGCTGGCCTCGAACTCAGAAATCTGCCTGCCTCTGCCTCCCAAGTGCTGGGATTAAAGGCATGCGCCACCACGCCCAGCTGATCCTTCCATTTCTATTTCGATGAAATGTTTGAGCAGTGTTCATAATAGCTCTTCTTTGAAAGTATTGTAGAATTCTGCACTAAAATAGTTTGTCCCTAGGCTTTTCTTGGTTGAGAGGTTTTTAATGATTTCTTCTATTTCCTTAGGGGATATGGTACAGTGTAGTTTACCTACTCTTGATTGAACCTTGGGACATAATATATTTTCAAAGAGATATCAATTTCATCTAGAAATTTCCAGTTTTGTTGAGTGAAGTTTTTCATCAAATTCATCTAAATTTTCTAAATTTCAGAATCATCTAAATTTCTAGATTTTTTTGAGTAAAGACTTTTGTAGTAAGATCAGATGATTTATTTTAATTTTTAGGTTTCTGTTGGTATGTATCCCTTCTAATTTTTGATTTTGTTAATTTGGGTACAGACTCCATGTTCTTTAGTGAGTTTGGCTAAGGATTTATCTATGTTGTTCGTTTTCTCAAAGAACCTGGAGTTGGATTAATTGATTCTTTGACTCTTTGACTCATTCTCCTAGTTCCTAATTGGTTGATTTCAACCCTGAGTTTTATGGTTTTCTGCCTTCTATTCCTCTTGGGTTTGTTTGCTTTTTTGTAATAGGACTTTCAGTTGTACTTACAAGTTGCTAGTGTAGGATCTTTCCAGTTTCTTTGCAAGGGCACTTAGTGCTATGAATTTTCCTCTTTGCACTTCTTTCCTTGTGTCCCATAAGTTTGGGTATGATGTATCTTCTTTTTCATTGAATAATAGGATCTATTTAATTTCTTTATTTCTTCCCTGACCAAGTTATCATTGAGTAGAGACTTGTCCAGATTCCCTGGGTATGTGGGCTTTCTGTTGTTTTTGTTGTAATGGAAGTAAAGCTTTAGTTTGTGGTGATCAATAGGAATCATGGGATTATTTGATATTCTTGTATCAGTTGAGGCTAATTTTGTGACCATTAATATGGTCAAATTTGAGAAGATACTCTGAGGTCCTGAGAAGAAGGTATTATTTTGTTTCAGTGCAATATGTTTTAAAGATATCTGTTAAATCCAGTTGGTTTATACCTTCAATTTTTTTATTAGATATTTTCTTTATTTACATTTCAAATGCTATCCCGAAAGTTCCCTATACACTCCCTCCATCCCTGCTCCCCTACGCCCCACTCCCACTTCTTGGCCCTGGCATTCCCCTGTGCTGGGTCACATAAAGTTTGCAAGACCAAGGGGCCTCTCTTCCCAATGATGGCCGATTAGGCCATCTTCTGCTACATACGCAGCTAGAGACACGAGCTCAGGGGGTACTGGTTAGTTCATATNGTTGTTCCACCTACAGGGTTGCAGCCNCCTTCAGCTCCTTGGGTACTTTCTCTAGCTCCTCCATTGGGGGCCCTGTGTTCCATCCAATAGCTGACTGTGAGCATCCACTTCTGTGTTTGCCAGGCACTGGCATAGCCTCACAAGAGGCCGCTATATCAGGGTCCCTTCAGCAGAATCTTGCTGGCATGTGCATTAGTATCTGGGTTTGGTGGATGATGATGGGATGGATTCCCGGATGGGGTAGTCTCTGGATAGTCCATCCTTTCATATTAGCTCTAAATTTTTCTCTGTACCTGTATCCTTTCATGGGTATTTTGTCCCTTATTCTAAGGAGGGATGGAGTATCCACATGATGGTCTTCCTTCTTGGTTTTCTTGTGTTTTGCAAAATGTATCTTGGGTATTCTAAGTTTCTGGGCTAATATCCACTTATCAGTGAGTGCATATCTAGTGACTTCTTTTGTGACTGGGTTACCTCACTAAGGATGATATCCTACAGATACATCCATTTGCCCAAGCATTTCATAAATTCATTATTTTTAATAGCTGAGTAGTACTCCATTGTGTAAATGTACCACATTTTCTGTATCCATTCCTCTATTAAGGGACATCTGGGTTCTTTCTAGCTTCTGACTATTATAAATAAGGCTTCTATGAACATAGTGGAGCATGTGTCCTTATTACTTGTTGGACGATCAAAATTCCAACCCAATTCTTCACAGAGTTAGAAAGGGCGACTTGCAAATTCATCTGGAATAATAAAAAGCTAGGATAGCAAAAACCATTCTCAACAATAAAAGAACCTCTGGTGGAATCTCCATGCCTAACCTTAAGCTGTACTACAGAGCAATTGTGATAAAAACTGCATGGTACTGGTACAGCGACAACATGTAAATCAATGGAATAGAATTGAAGATCCAGAAATGAATCCAAACACCTATGGTCACTTGATTTTTGACAAGGGAGCTAAAACCATACAGTGGTTTATACCTTCTATTATCTTCCGTGTTTCTCTGTTTAGTTTAAGTTTCAATGACCTGTTCTTTGTTGAGAGTGAGGTTTTGAAATATCCCACTATTTTTGCATGAGTTTCAATATGTGTTTTGATTTTCCATAAAGTTACTTTTATGATTGTGGGTACCCTTGCATTTGGGGCATAGTCATACATAATTGAGACTTCCTCGTGGTGGATTTTTCCTGTGAAGAATGTAAAGTGTTCTTCCCTATCTTGTTTGAGAACTTTTGGTTAAAGTCTGCATTATTGGATTTTAGAATGTCAACTAAAAGCTTGTTTCTTGGGACCATTCACATAGAATTTTTTCCCATACCTTGAGTATGAGGAAGTGCTTGTGTTTGTAGCTAAGGTGTATTTCTTGTATGCAGAAACATCTGAATCATGTTTACATATCAAGTCTTTTAGTTTATGTCATTTTATTGGGGAATTGAGTCCATTGATGTGTAGAGATATTAGGTAAGTGAAAAAGTTAAGTTTTCAGTGTATGTATAAGAAGAGAACAGTAATAAAGAGTTAATAGAGTTAATTTCTCAGCATGTAATGAAGCAAATATCAATAATAGAGAGTTACAAGGATAAAGGATTTAATAAGCCAAAGAAATTTATACAGTAAAAATAAAGTACAGGGGGATAAAGAGAAAAGAAGTCACAGCAAGTTAAAGAGAAAATAAAACAGTGATTTTCAGCTAGAGAATAAGCAAGAAAAAAGTTAACCCCACAGAAGCCATCAGCTTCTAGCATTCAGTAAAGTTATAGAAAGTTACAAAGCCAGAGATCATCAGGTTCTTGGCCCTTTTCTAGTGCATTGTCCCACCTCAGCTCCTTCCCCTAAGGCTAAGCAGACTCCCTATAACCAGAAAATTAGAAAAATATCTACCTCAATACCTAAGTATACCACTTATGAGCATATACCCAAAATATGCTCCATAATACCAGAATGACACTTACTCGACTGTGGTCTTAGTAGCTTTATTCATAGTAGCCAGAAACTAGAAACAACTTAGATTTCCCTCAACCAAAAAATGGATAAAGAAAATGTGGTACATATCCACAATGGAATATTACTCAGCTGCTTAAAACAAGGATACCAGGAAACTTGCAGAAAAATGGATGGAACTAGAATAATACCATCCTGAATGAGATAACCTGGACTCAGAAAGACACAAAGGGTACATGCATTCAGTTCTAAGTGGATATTACCCATAAAGTACAGGATAACCATGTGGATAAACAATCTACAGATCCAAAGATGCCAATTAACACGGGGACTGCAAGGGTCCAAGAATTGCTGAAGGAAAACCACAAGTAGAAATAGTATGCAATAGCACAGAGCATTCATTTTGCAGAAATTTTTAACACTCAGGGCCACCACTGATGCAAAATGGCAGCTAGCACAGAAGTTTGCAGGCTTCTTTTTTTTAGCACAGTCAGAGAATTTTTAATAATAGTTAGGTCAGTTTTTTAATATGACTGTCAAGGTAGGCAGCAGTAACATTATTACATTTCTTACTGGATGTTACATTATTTTTATCATTTTTGATCAGCATTTAGATAAATACCAAAATATGTCTCAGTTCATGGGTTGATTAACTGTCTCTATAGATGTCAGGGATGTTACTGATTGCCCATTGTCTGTGGTTTTTCCAGAAAGCCTTGCCTGTTTCTTTGGGAAAGTGAAATTTTAGGTCTAATAGGGCTGCATGTTATAAAATGTAGTGTGTTGGGTCTTCTCAAAGAGCCCTAAGGAAGATCTGAAGTTGATAGATGAAGAGCAGTCGGTGGGTACTGGATTGAGAGGAGAACAAATGTGGAGATTGGGAGTAGGGAGCAAGAAAGACTGAAATGAAGAATAGAAATCAGTGGGTAGGTGCAGCTTTGTGATGAAGGAGACTTCCAGGAGCCTGAGAGTGTGACCCTAGCCAAGACTTCTACAACCTGGAGACATGGAGCCCTAAGAATGTACCTCTTGTACCCAGTAGGACTTCCACTTGCAGAAAAGTAACACCAACATATCAACAAAAATTTTGTCCAGCAATTTTTCCTACCTAATAGTAGTGCAATGATAAATATGGAACAAAATTGAGGGGATTGGCCAACATTGGCCTAACTTGAGACACAACCCATGGAAGAGAGCAACCCTGTCAATGATACTCTGCTATACTTGTCTTAAGAAATGTTCACCATCCTTAGTTATCAGGGAAATGTAAATCAAAACGACCCTGAGATTCCACCTCACACCAGTCAAAATGACTAAGATCAAAAACTCAGGTGACAGCAGATGCTGGCAAGGATGTGGAGAAAGAGGAACACTCCTCCATTGTTGGTGGGATTGCAATCTAGAAAAACAATTCTCAAAATCAGTATGGTGGTTCCTCAGAAAATTGGACATAGTACTACCTGAGGAACCAACTATACCACTCCTGAGCATATACCCAAAAGATGCTCCAAAAATAACAAGGACACATGCTCCACTACATTCATAGCGGCCTTGCTTATCATAGCCAGAAGCTGAAAAGAACCCAGATGTCCTTCAATAGAAAAATGGATACTGTAAATGTGGTACACTTATGCTATTTAATACTACTCAGCTTTTAAAAGCAATGAATTCATGAAATTTTTTGCAAATGGATGGAACCAGAAAATATCATTCAGAGTGAGATAACCCAATGACAAAAGAACACACATGGTTTGCACTCACTGATAAGTGGCTATTAGCCCAAAATTTCAGAATACCCAAGATACAATTCACAGACCAGATGAAGCTCAAGAAGAAGTAAGACAAAAGTGTTGGTCCATCAATCCTTCTTAGAAAGGGTAGCAAAATAATCATGGAAGCAAATATGGAGATAAAGTATGGAGCAGAAACTGAAGGAAGACAATCCACAGACTACCCCACTTGGAATCCATTCCATATACAGTCACCAAATGCAGACATTAGTGTGGATGCCAAGAAGTGCATGCTGCCAGAAGCCTGATATACTTACCTTCTCAGAGGTTATGCAAGAGCCTAACATATTCAGAGGTGAATGCTCAAAGCCAACCATTGGAATGATCATGAGTCTCCAATGGAGGAGGTAGATAAAGGACTGAAGGGGCTGAAGGGGTTTGCAACCCCATAGAAAGAATAACAATATCAACCAACCAGCGCTCCCAAGGTCTAAACTACCAACCAAGTAGTATATAAACTGGGAGCACTCAAAAATCTCCTAAAAGAAGAGCCTAGAATACTCAAATTAGGTGCTTCAATTTGAACCATGGGTACTATCTACACATGTTTCTGACCCCATCTTTTGGACATGTGTTACCTGCCTGACTCATAAAAAGTAAGTCCAGGAAGGCTATCTATTTCCCACCTCCTTCCACCCAATGATAGCTCCCATTAGGCAATGTATAGGAAATAGTCTCACTTCAGTCAGAATAATGCGTTAGAGGAAAAAATATGTAAAGATAAAAGGGAACTTAGATTTATGAGGAGGAAGACTCTGAGGAATGCTCAGTAGCTGATTTAGACCCTTCAGAAAAAGCAATTGATCTAATTAGACAGTAGTTAATCCCTAACCCACCATACCCTCAACCCTTTATCTCATCTTCCCATCTAAGAGCCTACATTGGCTACAAAGGATAAAGACCTGAAACTTAAGACCAAGGCTTGTAAAAACATAAAGATAAACCTTTGCTCAACCTCAGTGCCACTACCTACAGCACCAACCACCATGGCCATTAAGCATCTCTGTAATCCCAGAGATAATAGGAAGAGTTATCTCCAGGCCCTCAGCAAGAATGCCTTAGGGATTCATATACTCCACCCACAGGGATCTTTTCCATGTTCATGAAGAAAATATTTGCTGCCTTGGTATCCTCTCTCAGCCCAGACTTAATAGAATTAAGCCAATCTGTCTAAGAGTATGGAGTTCTTGTCCCTTCCACCAAATCTAGTTTACAGAGTTTCAACAGTAAACTTTAACCACCCAAGACTGGAAAGATATATTTTGATCCAATATAAGGCACTCTATGTTAGAAGGGAAAGCCATGTTTAGAAATGAGTTTCAGATGCAGTGGAAGAACAAATAATTGCATTATCAACAAATAGGACAACAACAAGGAGAAAAACCACCCAATAATTATAAACTAAACTTATGACCAGATGGTCAGGCAGGATAACTTCTCCACAGGAATTCAGCAGGACTTACACACTGCTGGCTGCTTTGATCAGGTTTGTTTATGGGTGCTACAGGCCTGACATCAACTAAACCTTTTTCCTTGTGGACTGGGGAGGTCTCTTTACATACATTTCATTTTTTCAATTTTTTATTAGATATTTTCTTCATTTACATTTTAAATGCTATCTCAAAAATCCCCTATACTCTGCCCCCTCTCTGCTCCCCTACCCAACCACTCCCACT
Organism: Mus pahari; assembly: GCF_900095145.1. Classification (NCBI taxonomy): domain Eukaryota; kingdom Metazoa; phylum Chordata; class Mammalia; order Rodentia; family Muridae; genus Mus; species Mus pahari. Next base: position 34,728,046 of record NC_034590.1, on the reverse strand, counting down.
TCTTGGCCCTGGTGTTCCCCTGTATTGGGGCATATAAAGTTTGCAAGTACAAGGAGCCTCTCTTCCCAATGATGGCCAACAAGGCCATCTTCTGCTACATAGGCAGTTAGAGACAAGAGCTCTGGGGGTAGTGATTAGTTCATATTGTTGTTCCACCTATAGGGATGCAGACCCCTTCAACTCCTTGGATACTTTCTCTAGCTCCTCCACTGGGGGCCCTGTGTTCCATTCAATAGATGACTGTGAGCATCCACTTCTGTATTTGCCAGGCACTGGCATAGCCTCACAAGAGACAGCTATATCAGTGTACTTATCAGCAAAAACTTGTTGGCACATATTGTCTGCATTTGGTGGCTGATTGTGGGATGGATCCCTGGGTGGGGCAGATTCTGTATGGTCTGTCCTTTCATCTTAGCTCCAAAAATTGTCTCTGTAACTACGTCCATGGGTAATTTGTTCCCCATTCTAAGGAGGGACAAAGTATCCACACTTTGGTCTTCCTTCTTCTTGAGTTTCATGTGTTTTGCAAATTGTGTCTTGGGTATTGTAAGTTTCTAGGCTAATAACTATTTATCAGTGAGTGCATATCAAGATACTTCTTTTGTGATTGGGTCACTTCACTCAGGATGATGCCCTCCAGATCCATTCATTTGCCTAAGAATTTCATAAATTCATTGTTTTTAATAGCTGAGTAGTATTTCATTGTGCAAATGTACCACANTTTCTGTATCCATTCCTCTGTTGAGGAACATCTGGGTTCTTTCCAGCTTCTGGCTATTATAATTAAGGCTTCTATGAACATAGTGGAGCATGTGTTCTTATTACCAGTTGTAACATCTTCTGAATAGATACCCAGGAGAGGTATTTCTGGATCTTCTGGTAGTACTATGTCCAATTTTCTGAGGAAACACCAGACTGATTTCCAGAGTGGTTTTACAAGCTTGCAATCCTACCAGCAATGGAGGAGTGTTCCTCTTTCTCCACATCCTTGCCAGCATCAACTGTCACCTGAATTTTTTTATCTTAGCCATTCTGACTGGTATTAGGTGGTATTTCAGGGTTGTTTGGATTTGTATTACCCTGATTACTAAAGATGTTGAACATTTTCTCGGGTGCTTTGCAGCCATTTGGTATTCCTCAATTGAGAATTCTTTGTTTAGTTCTGTGCCCCATTTTTAATGGGGTTATTTGATTTTCTGGATTCTAGCTTCTTGAGTTCTCTATAAACATAGGATATTAGTCCACTACGTGATTTAGGATTGCTAAAGATTCTTTCCCAATCTGTTGGTGGCCTTTTGTCTTATTAACAATGTCTTTTGCCTCACAGAAGCTTTGCAATTTTATGAGTTCCTATTTGTCAATTCTCGATCTTACAGCACAAGCCACTGCAGTTCTGTTCGGTAATTTTCCCCCTGTGCCCATATCTTCAAGGCTTTTCTGCACTTTCTCCTCTATAAATTTCAGAGTCTCTGGTTTTATGTGGAGTTCCTTGATCCATGTAGACTTGAGCTATGTACAAGGAGATAAAAATGGATCAATTGGAATTCTTCTACATGATACCCACCAGTTAAGCCAGCACCATTTGTTGAAAATGCTGTCTTTTTTCCACTGAATAGTTTTAGCTCCTTTGTCAAAGATCAAGTGACCACAGGTGTGTGGGTTCATTTCTGGGTCTTCAATTCTATTCCATTGATCTACCTGTCTGTTGCTGTACTAGTACCATGCAGTTTGTATCACAATTGCTCTATAATACAGCTTCAGGTCAGGCATGGTGATTCCACCAGAGGTTCTTTTATCACTGAGAAGAGTTTTTGCTATCCTAGGTTTTTTGTTATTCCAGATGAATTTGCAAATTGTCCTTTCTAACTCTGTAAAGAATTGGGTTGGAATTTTGATGGGGATTACACTGAATCTGTAGACTGATTTTGGTAGGATAGCCATATTTACTATATTAATGCTGCCAATCCATGAGAATGGGAGATCTTTCCATCTTCTAAGATCTTCTTTGATTTCTTTCTTCAGAGACTTGAAGTTCTTATTATACAGATCATTCACTTCATTAGTTAGAGCCACACCAAGGTATTTTATATTATTTGTGACTATTGTGAAGGATGTTGTTTTCCTAATTTTTCTCAGCTTTCACTTTTGTGTAGAGACAGGCCATTGATTTGGTTGAGATAATTTTATATCCAGCTACTTCCCTGAAGCTCTTTATCGGGTTTAGGAGTTATCTGGTGGAATGTTTAGAGTCACTTATATATGCTATCATATCATCTGCAAATAGTGATGTTTTGACTTCTTCCTTTCCAATTTGTATCCCCCTGATCTCCTTTTGTTGTCTAATTACTCTGGGTAGGACTTCCAGTACTCTATTGAATAGGTAGGGAGAAAGTGGTCAGCCTTGTCCAGTCCCTGCTTTTAGTGGGATTGTTTCAAGTTTCTCTCCATTTAGTTTGATGTTGGCTACTGGTTTGCTGTAGATTGCATTTATTATGTTTAGGTATGGGCCTTGAATTCCTGATCTTTCCAAGACTTTTATCATGAATGGTTGTTGGATTTTCCGAAATGATTTCTCAGCATCTAATGAGATGATCATGAAGTATGTGTCTTAGTTTGTTTATATAATGGATTACATTGATGGATTTCTGTATGTTAAACCATCCCTGTATCCCTGGGATGAAGCCTACTTGGTCATGATGGATGATCACTTTGATGCATTCTTGGATTCGGATTGCAAGAATTTTATTGAGTATATTTGCATCAATGTTCATAAAGGAAATTGGTCTGAAGTTCTCTTTTTTTGGTTTGGTCTTTGTGTGGTTTAGGTATCAGAGTAATTTTGGCTTCATAGAATGAATTGGGTAGAATAATATGTTTCTATTTTGTGGAATAGTTTGAGGAGAATTGGGATTAGGTCTTCTTTAAAGGTCTGATAGAACTCTGCACTAAACCCATCTGGCCCTTACTTTTTATTTATTTATTTATTTATTTATTTATTTATTTATTTATTTATTTATTTATTTATTTTGGTTGGGCGACTATTAATGACTGCTTCTATTTCTTTAGGTTATATGAGACTGTTTGGATCCTTAATAAGATCTTGATTTAACTTTGGTACCTGGTATCTGTCTAGAAAATTGTCCATTTCATCCAGGCTTTCCAGTTTTGTTGATTATACCTTTTTGTAGTAGGATCTGATGATATTTTGAATTTCTTCAGGTTCTATTGTTATGTCTCCTTTTTCATTTCTGATTTTGTTAATTAGAATACTGTCCCTGAGCCCTCTAGTTAGTCTGGCTAAGGGTTTATCTATCATCTTGATTTTCTCAAACAACCAGCTCCTGGTTTGGTTGATTCTTTGAATAATTCTTTTTGTTTCCACTTGGTTGATTACAGCCCTGAGTTTCATTTTTTCCTGATGTTTACTCCTCTTGTGTGAATTTGATTCCTTTTGTTCTAGAGCTTTTAGGTGTGGTGTGTATGCTCTGTCTAGCTTCTTTTTGGTAGCCCTCAGAGCTATGAATTTTCCTCTTAGGACTGCTTTCATTGTGTCCCATAAGTTTTGGTATGTTGTGACTTCATTTTCATTAAACTCTAAAAAAGTCTTTTATTTCTTTCTTTATGTCTTCCTTGATCAGGGTATCATTGAGGAGAGTGTTGTTCAGATTGCACATGAATGTTGTCTTTTTATTATTTATGCTGTTATTGAAGATCAACCTTAGTTCGTGGTGATCTGATAGGATGCATGGGACAATTTCAATATTTTTGTAACTGTTGAGGCCTTTTTTGTAACCAATTATATGGTCAATTTTGGAGGAGGTACCATTAGGTGCTGAGAAGAAGGTGTATCCTTTTGTTTTAGGATAAAATATTCTGTAGATATCTGTTATATTCATTTGTTTCATAACTTCTGTTAGTTTCACTGTGTCTCTGTTTAGTTTCTGTTTCCAGGATCTGTCTATTGATGAGAGTGAGTTGTTGAAATTTCCCACTATTATTGTGTGAGGTGCAAAGTATGCTTGAGTTTTACTAAAGTTTCCTTAATGAATTGGCTGCCCTTGCATTTGTAGCGTATATATTCAGAATTGAGAGTTCATCTTGGCAGATTTTTATCTTTTATGAGTATGAAGTTCTCCTCCTTTTCTTTTTTGCTAACTTTGGGTTGGAAGTAGATTTTATTCGATATTAGAATGGTTACTCCACCTTTTTTCTTTGGACCATTTGCTTGGAAAATTGTTTTCCAGCCTTTTATTCTGAGGTAGTGTCTGTCTTTGTCCCTGAGGTGGGTTTCGTGTATGCAAAAAATATTTGGTCACTTTTTACATATTCAGTCTGTTAGCCTATGTCTTTTTATTGAGTAATTGAGTCCATTGATATTAAGAGATATGAAAGAAAATGAATTATTGTTTCCTGTTATTTTTGTTGTAAGAGTTGGGGATCTGTTCTTATGGCTGTCTTCTTTTTGTTCATTGAAGGATTATTTTCATGATTTTTCTAGGGTGTAATTTCTGCTCTTGTGTTGGAGTTTCTCCTTCATTATCCTTTGAATTTACTGACATTTCTAAAACCATCCACTAAATCTCCTCCAGATTTCATTTTAAGAATACAAGCCAGTTTACTCTGAAAATACCAGACTTTGTAGCCAAAGTAATGTTCATCAATAAACGTATCTGTGAATGACCCTAGATGACAGACATATATCACAGGAACTAAAATATAACCATTATGACAAATGACTCATGACTCCCATGACATTAGAACTGCTAAATAACATGGCTCCTCTCTTGCCCAAGCCTTTGTATCTGCAACATGATCTATGTCAAAATATTTTAAATGTGGACAGACTAGAAACTGGAAGGGAGATTGCCCAAAATTGACCCAGATACTCCTAAACCTGCTAAATCCATCTGTCCCCACTGTAGCAAAAGTTTTCATCGGAAAAGGGACTGTAAATAAAATAAGATAAATAAAGCAATACTCTGACACATTTAAACATCTTGCAAGGCAATTCTCAGCTACATCAGTAAGAGGGAAAAACCACAAAACAACTTATACCCACTTAAAACGACTTCTTTAAAATGCCTTGCATAGAATGGATCACAGAAGATCCTGTAAGGGTAGAATAATGCCCATTAAACAGGGAGAAATTACCAATTTTAAAACAATTAGTTAAACATCAACTATACATGGGACATATTTATCTCTCTAAAAGCCTGAGGATAATTGAATAAGAACTTTACTACAGAGATGTTTACATATGTTTCTATTAAGACTAGTAATCTAGCTGGACTAGACATTTATTATTTGTCTCTAGCTCCACAGTTTTAGAGTCTAAAACTATTCTTATACCTAGTTAGCATTTAAGTTTTTGTATACATAAAGCCAGTCCCTTCAGCCCTTCACACAACTCTTCCTTGTGGTCCCAGGCTCAGTAACATGTATGGTTATGAGGGGAGATAAGATGAAGGGTTTGTGGAGGGGAGACCAGGAAGGGAGACAATATTTAAAATTTAAATAAATTAAATAAAAAACAGTCAATATTTTCCTTTCTATGTCATCTAGATAATTGTTTTAAATACTAATGATATATATTCCTAAACAGTAAATCTCTATCTCTGCATTCTTTCTATATCAGTAGCAATGAACTCATAACACATGAAGACCGGCTGAGTTCTAATTGCAGTATTTATATCACAGAAAGCTCTAGTTTCAGTCCTTATTATACTGGGCTTACTAATTACTAGTATAATTTAGGGATTCTTACAGAATCATAATTAGTAATTAAGAAAATATCTATTAGTCTATATAGCATCACTACAAGGCAGTACATCTTCATTGATTTGCATAAAATTAGCCCACAAGGCTGGGCTATTGCCCAGAGAATTTTAGATTAACTTAATAAAGGCAGGAAGGCTGTATCAATGGGAGGAATCAAATCCAGAGATTTGTACCTCCAGCCTTGACTACAATGGCTATTTCTTTTCAGTTCCATGGCAGTCCATCACTCTGGAAGATTGCTTGCTAGGGTTTAGTCTCTCCTAGAAGGCCCTGACATGTTATCACATCCCCTTGTAGTTTGGCCCCTTCCTCTCTTTGGCCCAGTATTGGTCATCAGAGCCCTACTCCTCCTTGTATCCTACCTAGTACAATTTCTAAAATGGAAGATAAGTAAAGTTGTAAAAAACGACAACAACAACAACAACAAAAAAAACACTGCCAATTGTATTCTGATTCAATTGCAAACTGCTCCCAATTTAGGAGGTTGACTATGATAACATCTTTTTATAAACCAAAATAAGGGGAAGTATAGGCATGTGCAACTGGGATAGCTGGCCTAGAGTAAGAGTGAGATAAAGATGTGCCAAAAATCTTGAATACTTCATCCTGAGACCCACAGGATTAGGACCACTGTCTCCTTTCTCATATCCTACATGCACCAGTTCACAACCTCTACCTCCCCAACCTCTAAGGACTTTCGTATAGACTGCAGACAGATAACAGTTTCAACATCCTCTCTCCAAATAAGAATGTACCAGCAATGTTCTTGGAATCCCTCTTCATATAAAGTGAATACATTCCACACTAGGTAATAATTTATACAAACAGTGAAAATCCCTACACACCCATCAAGATCTAGATAACTCTTGTTCACCATGAAAAAAATAGTTGAGCTCTCTCATTGAAAATGATACCAGAAGTCATTTTATTGTACCCATGGCCACTGAACCCATCCCTGTGCCTCTGCTCCCTTCACCCTGGTGGGCTGCTGACTGACCACCTCTGAGGAAGGAGAGAGTACATACAGAGTTATATGGAGAGAGGAAACTGTTAGAGAGGTGATGGAGAGGGGAATGATGATGGAGATAAGGTGGGGATAGTGGGGGGAGTAGGAGAAGTCTTGGAGAGGGAATGGAAATCTGTGGGAGACATCTGTGGGATGAACCTGAGATATTGGGTGAAGGAGTTTCCTGGGAGTCTATGCCAGTGAAACTAGCTGAGACTCCAAGCAAATAGGGATATGGAGAATGAATTGTCCACCTGCTACAGCCATTTCAGATTTCTAGTAAAAGGAAGTGTGTCTACCTTTCTCCCTAATAGCTGTTGGGCACCGTCCTGATTGCAGAAATGGGGCCGAGGTGGAAAACATGGTTTGAACTTCTGTGAGTTTGGAGAGAATGACCTCCAGAGACCTCTGTACCAAGAGGGCTACACTGTATTTTTTCAGGGATAAGGTATATAAAGGGATTTTTAGGGGTAAGTTTGTAAAGGAATAATTGACCATGGCATCGACTAAGGAGAAAAGGTTGGTTGATTATAATATAGGACTTAATTATCATACAGGAGGGAAGGCAGGGCAGGCCTTGTGTGCTGAGTTATGCCACCTTGCAGAAAGTGCTATACAAAGTCTCTTTATATACAAGGCGATTCAAGGACAGTCACCTGCATTCAGTGGCAGTCTCTAGACAAAGAAAGGTAGAGTCTGGAAAGCCCTATGAGAAAGGGAGTTGCCCATTTTGGACTGAGCTCAGAAAACCATCAAGTCATGGGCTATTGCAACCTTAATGTCACCTTTACCAAACAGAGAGAGGTACACCAACCCAGCCACAAAAACTCCCACCACTATTTTTCCCTGTCTACAAGATGTTCAGGGATAAAGATCTATCCTCTGATTTGTTGATGAGCAACAAATGCTTGGCCACCTAGAGACCCAGTCCATGCAAAACAACCAAAACTTGACAGAATGATGCTGTGCTATACTTGCAGACAGGAACCTAGCATAACTGTCTTCTGAGAGGCTTCTTTAAGCAGCTGATGGAAACAGATATAAAGACCAACAGCCAAACATTAGGTGTACTTTGAAGAGTCTTATCGTAGAGTAAGGAGAATTGATGGAGGCTGAGGGCTCAAGGACACCTAAAGAAAACCTACAGAGTGAACTAACCTGGGACCATGAGGACTCACGGAGACTAAACCACCAAAAATAGAGCATATATGTGTTGTATATAGGCTCCCAATACATTTGTAGCAGATATATAGATTGGTCTTCATTTGGGGCTAATAATTGAAGTGAGGATGTCCCTGATTCTGTTGCCTGTGTGTGGATATCTATTCCCTAACTAAGCAGACATGTTTGGACTCAATTAGGAAAGAATATGTGTATTCCTGCTACCATTTTTGTGCAAGGGTAGTTTGGTACCCTGGAGGAGGGCTCCCCCTTCTCTAAGTAGAAATGGAGGGAGGTGTGTGTAGGATGGTGGCAATTGGAAGGAGAAGAATGAGTGGCCCTCAATCTGGATGTGAAGTGAATAAATACAGAAATCTGAAATATACCAGCTTGCAATCCCACCAACAATGAAGGAGTGTTCCTCTTTCTCCACATCCTCACCAGTATGTACTGTCATCTGAGTTTTGGATCTTAGCAATTCTGATTGGTATGAGGTGGAATCTTGCTCGTTTTGATTTACATTTCCCTGATGATTAAGTATGTTGAACATTTCTTTCAGTGCTCCTTGGCCATTTGAGATTCCTCAGTTGAGAATTCTTAGTTTAACTCTGTGCCCTATCTTTTTTCAATACAAAAACAGGAGGTTTACTTTCTGGCACATCAGGGTCGACCTTCAGTTAGTCCTTCAAGCAAGTGACTAGAAGGCAACCCTGAATGGCTATTACAAGCAGTTTTTATAATTTCTAGGGGCACAGGTTTCATCAGCAAGGTTACAGTTCAAACTTACTGGCTAAGCATATTGACTTTAAAGTCTATTGGCTAGCAAGCATAACATGCACTTGAACTCTGCCTGGGACTTTCCAGAAGGGCAGGTGACTATCTGTCAGTACATTCTGAGAAATTTTTACTCAGAATGTGTGGTGAATGGAACTTGGCCTAGCCTTGATCCCAGGCGGGAGGGGGAAGCTGTAAGGAGGGTGTGCGACTTGGAGAAAGCCCTTAGGGTCCCTCTTCATCCATTTTCCTTTTACAACCTCCAATCTTTGAACTATGCTCGGGAGTCTTGGGTAACTAACTCATTCTTCAGGTCCTGTCCTCAGGGTCTCATATTTTTGGTGCAGAACCATCAGGTGCACTGCTCCTAGTTCCCCTCTTATGAAGGCTGTAAACTTGTTCAATATGCAGGGTCCAAAAGGCCAACAATAGCAGGAGAAAAATTAGGGGTCCTAACAAGGTGGATATGAGGGTGGTTAACCAAGAGCAGGAGTTAAACCAAGACTCGAATCAGCCCTGATTCTGTTCTCTTTCTCTCTTCTGCTTGGCTAGCCCTTGTCTCACCTTGGCCATTGAACTTTTAACTACCCCTGAAATGTTCTCCAGTATGTGCTTCCCGATGTTTAACAACAACAGGCAACACAGAAAAAGTGGTTTGCCTCCTCCTCCACTGATGGGCCTGCTGCCTGCTTCTCACATCTCCGGGACACATATATAAGGGGGTTTCTCATAGGACACTCCTCAACTTCGGGTGTCTGCACCCTAAACTCCACCCTCCAAGGCTCCTTCTGGGACACTGTTTAGATCCACAAGTCCCTGATCCACCACATTCATGTAATCCCTCCCTCTGTGTCTCTAGGCTGGAGATATCCCAGGAGTCAAGGCCCACCGCTAACTTACAGAGATTAAAGACAAGGTCTGGCTACCAGGTATAAAGTGAGTGTTCATCTGCAGTGGACCGAGCTACATCCTCAGTGTTAAAATTACTTGCCAAGTCACTTTGGGAAGGTTGTGGGGGTGCTGAGACTCAGCGACGGAGGGAAGATACACCATAGCCATCTCATGGTTTCTCTGACCTTGCAGAAGGGTGGGAGATCTTGAGCTTCAGGGGGTTGCTCAAGTGTCTGGCTGCTATTCAGATGGTGTTAAGTGTCTAACTTGGGTTACCTGACTACAGGCAGTTACTCCATCCACTTTAACAGCGATCGGGGTTTTCAACAACAATAGGAATGGCCGTTTCTACTTTGCTTCCAAGTTTTCAGCACAGTGCCTCTTAACATATACCCAATCTCCAAATTGGTACTCCTGTGGAACCTCTGGGGTACCTTAGAGACAAAATTAGGACCATTTTCTGAACTAATTACCTTGGGCACTCTGAACCTCTAGAAAATTTCTTCTAATATCTTCTTGGCTACCATGGTAGCTGTTTCCTGCTTTCTGGGAAAAAAACTCAATCCATCCAGGGAAAGAATCTACAAACACTAGAATGTATCTGTAACTGTATTTTCCTGGCTTAACTTTTGTAAAAATTGACCTCCCAATATACTCCAGGCTGTTCTCCCCTAGATCTTTTGCCCTGTTTACTCTTGGCTGCATAAGCACTCACTTGCTGGCATATCTTACACTGTTCTACTATATGGCCCAAAACCTGTGGTCCATTATACATACTTTAGATCCCTTAACTGCTTGGACAAGCCTTTTACCCACTAAATGAGTTCATCTGTACATTTAGGCTAGTAAGTCTTTTGCTTGGTTTCTGGGGAGTATAGTTTTTCCTTCTTGTATGCACCATTGCACTTCCATCTCTAGGTAATAGTTGGTAGGGTGGATAGCAATTTGAATGAATCTTTTCTTCTTCTGTGTATTTTAAGTGAGTCCATCCCTTAGTCCAGCCCGATTCCCCAGCAGGTATGTCAAACAAATATACTATAGAGCTATACATTTACTTTAATATATTTTGTTCTTCTTTCATAGTTGTGTGGAATAGTTCCATGTCAAATTGACTCATGTTTAAGCTACAGTCACCTCAAAAGGGGAACCTCAATTTAAAAAATGCTTCCATAAAATTTTGCTGCAAACAAGCCTATAGGGAACTTTCTTAATTAGTGATTGATTCTAGAGATTATAAACCATGATGGGTATTGGTATCTCTGGGTTTGTGGTCCTGGGTTCTAAAAAAAAATAATAGGCTGAGCTAGCCATTGGGAGCAAATCAGCAACCATGACCTCTGCATCAGTGCCTACTTCCAGGTTCCACTCCTGTTTGAGTTCCTGCCCTGACTTGTCTTGATGATAGACTATGATGTTGAAGTGTAAAACAAATGAACTCTGTCCTCCTGCAGTGTTCTTTTGGTCATGGTGTTTCACAGCAGCAATAGAAACCCTAACTAAGTCACTAGTATACTCACTATAACACTACTGAGAAACTAGAGTGTCATGTTCTGGTGCTATGCAGGTCATTTGGATTTCTTAATGATGGAGCCACTTCTTCCAGGATTGTGTAAGGGCAGCCTATTTTGTCTGATAAATGTTTGTGTATCATAAGGAGGCATTCCTTCACAATCACACAATGTGCAAATGAAGAACAACAGCAGGAGGTCCAGATACTTTCAATGTTGATCTCTACAAACTTTTCAAGAAATATTTGAGAATCTACAAAAGAAAAGTCACTGGCAGGCAGAACTCAAGGGCATTATGAGCCACATAAAGAGACTGTCTCAAAAGACAGCCTCAGAAGATAGATTTTTCTAAGTGAACCTACCAGAAAAATCTCTTAGTATATTATAACAAACAATGTCTTGGAACCTTTAAAAGTAAAGATAATATAAAATTAAATGAATCTTACATCAAAAGTATAATGTCTTGCATCAACACTTTATCACATTAACTCATTCCATTCATCATAAGAGAAAATGGACACCTTAGCCCATGGGGCAAAGTTATGTAAAGTCAACACTCAATCATGTTAAAAACTCTAAAATGAAACTAGAAATAGAAGCATTTTTACAATTCAAACATGGTTTATATAATTCATGTCTAGCAAATGTCATCCACAATTATTAGAAAATAAAGGTTTTGTCTATGAGACCAAATAAAATTAATAAAGTAAAAGAGTAGATGCAGATGTGTAATTCAGAATGGAATTCCTGGAGCTAGATGGAGAATAATATCATCAGTCTATTTCTGACAAAGATATGGATGAATATAATCATAACAGAGCAATTGATTCCAAGAAATGATAATGGAACAGGAGGCTCCCACCAAAACTGTGAACCTTGATAATGATATGTCATGTGTATTCAAAATGAATCAAGTGCAAGTAAGTGAGTTTATAGAAGAGTTTTCAGAGCCAACAATATGTTGGTCCTTAGACCATAATCATTTGTTAATTAGACTTTCCCCCAAACATTCTTAATGTGTAATTCAAGATTGAGCTATTATAAAGAAAGTTCAGCCTTGGAGGATAGATTTTCCCAAAATATTTAGATTAAAGAACACAAATAAGGACTGTTCAAAAATACAACCAAATAAACAGAAAACTGACTGAAGAAAGGACTTTTAAAAAACTAATATAATTACCAAAGTTCCCTTCATTAGGTGCCAGAAGTCCTGTTTTAGATTACGATTTCCAACATATGTTCCATTCTTTACAAACGAGTATGCAACAGCTTTTTTTTTCTTTCTTTCTGCTAAACAGGGAACTGAGAAATATATAACTATCTAGTTTGAGCTCAAAATTCAGATTACACATTTTCCCATATGTGAGTTACTATGTCATATCTGCATTGTGTGCTGGTCTTTCTGCCTCATATTTCCATCTTAGTTTTGTAGCTCACTATACCAGATCCACCTAGTTTGGGATATCTAAAGTTTTTCTTTAGAATTATTTTTTCTTTTATAAAACAAAATAGGAAAAATTTTGTAACATTTTTAACCCACTGTAGTTTTAGAAACAAACTGTAGGCAAGTCATTCCATTTAAAATTGTGTGTTGTACTAAATCAAGACTTTTCTGCCCTCTGGTGGTTACTGAGTTAAATAACAGTTTCTTTCAATTTCTTGGTAGAGGAAGAAACTTCAGCATAGACTATGCATGATGCCCTCTGGTGGCACTAATTAGAACAGCAGCTGTTGCACTTTTAAAAAAAAAATCGTTCACACCCTGGTATTCCTTCCTCTTTAGCTCCATATAGTCTGTGGATTGTACCATGTGAGCTTCTGGGCTAATACCCGATTATGAATGAATAGATATCATGTGTATTCTTTTGTTTCTGGGTTACCTCACTCAGGATATTTTCTACTCATATAGAATACAATTTACTCGCCTGAAATTTTCATGAAGTCATTATTTTTAATAGCTCCATTGTGTAAATGTACTGCATTGTCTGTAGCCATTCTTCTGTTGAGTGACATTGGGTTGTTTTGAGCTTCTGTCTATTATCTATAAGGCGGCTACAAACATAGTAGAGTATGTGTCCTTGTATTATGTTGAAGCATCTTTTGGATATACGCCTAGTAGTAGTATAGCTTGGCTTTCAGGAAGAATTATTTCCAATTTCTTCAAGAACAGCAAGATTGATTTCCAAAGTTGTTTGACCAGCTTGCAGTGCCACCAGCAATGGAAGAGGGGTGTTCCTCTTTTTGCACATCCTTGTCAACATCTGCTGTCATCTGCGTTTTTGATCTTAGCCATTCTGATTGGTGTGAAGTGGAATATCAAGGTTGTTTTGGTTTTCATTTCCCCGATGACTAAAGATGTTGAACATCCCTTTAAGTGCTTCTCAGCTATTTGCAATTCCTCATTTGAGATTTCTCTGTTTAACTCTGTACTCAATTTTAATAGGGTTATTTGGTTCTTTGGATTCTAACTTCTTGAGTTCTTTATATATTTAGAATATTAGTCCAAGTGGATCAAGGACCTCCACATAAAACCAGCTGATGTACTTTCAATAATGTTAACTTCTCTTTTTTATTTTTCTCTTTTAAAATTTATTGATTTATTCACTTTATATCCCAATATGAGTCCCCCTCCTTTCAGTACCCCCATAAAAAGATCCTCCCCCAAATTCTTATTCTCCTCTTCTCTGAGAAAAGTGATACCCTTCACCCCATGCATCATCCTCCCTGGCATATAGATTCACTTCTGGACTAGCCATTCCTCTCACACTGAGGCCAGAGAAAAAGGCTCAGTTAGGAGAACTGGAAGTACAGGTAGGCAACAGATTCAGAAACAGTCCCTGATCTAGTTGTTGAGGGACTCTCATCAGGACAAAGCTGCATATCTGCTACATACGTTCTAGGGGCCTAGGCTCAGCTCATGCTAGATTCTTGGTTGGTGATTCAGTCTGTGGGAGTGCCCAAGAGTCCACGTTACTTAACATTGTTGGTCTTACTGTGGAATCCCTATTCTCTTCAGGTTCATCAATCCTTTCTCCAGCTCTTCTACAAAACTCTGAAAGTTCCATCTAAACTTAACTTATTGGTCTCTACAGTCCTTTCCACAAGCTGATGATTGGACAGGGGACAGTTATGCTAGGATCCTGTCTATAAGTATAACAGAGTATCATTAGTAGTGTCAGGAATTGGCTCTTGCCCAAGGGATGGGCCTCAAGTTCAGGCTGTAACTTGTTGACCATTCCCTCTGCTTCATCTTTATCCCTCCATGTCTTGTAGACAGGGCAAATTTTGAGTCAAAAGCTTTTTTGTTGTCCTTATCCATTTACTTAGGGTCCTGCCTGGCTACAGGAGGTGGTAACTTCAGGTTCCATATCTCCACTGCTAGGACTCAGTGAAAGTCACCTGCATTGACTCCTGGGAGCCTCCCCAATCCAGGTCTCTGACACATCCTACAGATGCTCTCCAACTACATACCTGACCCTAACAGTTGCCATTCTCCATTCATTTTCCTGTCCCTTGGCTGTTTTATATCTGTTCAATCCATTTCCCCAACTTGGGTGCCTTGTCTACCCCAAGTGGAAAAGGGTGTGACTAGCTCTGCAAAGAATTGGTATGCCAGCGTGGGAGGGAATACTCAAGGGATGTCTCCATGCTCAAAGAGAAGAAGAGGCAGTAGGATGGTGGGAGGAACTGTGTAAAGAAGTACAAGGAAGTTGGACACAAATTGTGATGAAAAGGGAATAAATGATTTAATTGAGAAAAGGAAAAAAAAATAAAAGAAAGCACAATTTAAAAAAAAGTGCTGACCCCCATAGTCCCCAGAGGACTCTCCATGTGATCTTAGGATCACAGGTGAGTGGAAAACAACTTCTGCTCCAATCCAATCTCGAAGAACCTGAGACAGCATTAGGGAAGCACAAGTACCTTCTGGTAAGCAGCAGCACTGGGTCACCTTGGGTGCAAAGTTGGCAGACACTCCAAGGTCCCTAGAGGACTCTCCACAAGATCTTATGATCACTGGTGAGCAGAACAGAACATCAGTTACAATCCAAATTTGATGGGCCAATGACAGCAGGAACAAGGACACCAGAGCCCTTCCTGACTGGAGGATCAGGTTCTTTTTGATCAGTTCTGGTTGACCTTGGTTTCAAACAGACCAGACAGCTCCATGGTCCTTAAAGGAGACACCATTTCCAGATAATTTAACACTCCCAGTATCTTAGGACAACAGGATCCCAGGATAACAGGAGCTGGGTCACACCAGTATTTCAGGGACTCAGAGAAACTTGCCTGCCAAGAACTCTGACACACCCAGAATCTCAGGTTCACAGGAGCCCACAATCAAAGGATCACAGAGAAATCTGGACTCTGAGGAGCCCTGAATCAACTGGAATGATAGGAAGGACAGGCTCCAATCATATATATTGAGGGCAGCAAGCACTAGAGATAATAAGATGGCAGTAGGCAAGCACAAGAACAGAAGCAACAGAACCCAAGGTTACTTGGCATCATCAGAACCGAACTCTCTCACAATAGAGAGTGCTGGATACAGCATCACACCAGAAAAAACAAGACATGGATCTAAAGTCACTTCTCATGACGATGATGGAGGACATTAAGAAGGAAATATGCAGGTAAACAGCTAGAAGCCTTTAAAGAGAAAACACAAAAATCCCATAGACGGTTCCAGGAAGACACTACCAAACAGGTGATAGAATTAAACAAAACTATCCAGACCTAAAAATGGAAGTAGAAACAATAAAGAAAACCCAAAGGGAGACAACTCTGGAGATAGAAACCCTAGGAAGAAATCAGGAACCATAGATGCGAGCATCAGCAACAGAATACTAGACATGGTAAAGAGAATCTCAAACGCAGAAGATTCCATAGGGAACATGGAAACAACAATCAAAGAAAATGCAAAAAGATCCTAACTCAAAACATCCAGGAAATCCAGGAAACAATGAGAAGACCAAACCTATGGATAATAGGTATAGATGAGGATGAAGATTTTCAACTTAAAGGGCCAGAAAATATCTTCAACAAAACTATATAAGAAAACTTCCCAAACCTAAAGAAAGAGATGCCCACGAACATACAAGAAACCTACAGAACTCCAAATAGACTAGACCAGAAAAGAAATTCCTCCCAACACATAATAAGCAGAATGAAATATGCACTAAATAAAGACAGAATATTAAAAGCAGAAAGGGAAAAAAGTCTAGTAACAAAAAGATCAAGCAACATAGAATTACTCCAGACTTCTCACCAGAGACTATGAAAGCCACAAGACCCTGGGCAGATGTTATACAGACACTATGAGAACACAAATGCCAGCCCAGGCTCCAATACCCAGCAAAACTTTCAATTACCATAGATTGAGAAACCAAAGTAATCCATGACAAAAACAAATTCACACAATACCTTTCCACAAATCCAGCCTTTCAAAGAATAATAACAGAAAAACACCAATACAAGGATGGAAACTACGCCCAAGAAAAAAAGCAAGAAAGTGATCCAACAAACCTAAAAGAAGACAGACATAAGAATAGGATCCCAACTCTAACAATAAAAATAATAGGAAGCAACAATTACTTTACCATAATATCTCTTAATATCAATGAATTCAATTCCCCAATAANAAGACATAGACTAACAGACTGGCTACACAAACAGAACCCAACATTTTGCTGCTTACAGGAAACCCATCTCAAGAAAAAAGACAGACACTACCTCAGAGTAAAAGGCTGGAAAACAGTTTTCCAAGCAGATGGTAAAAAGAAAGAAGCTGGAGTAGCCATTCTAATATCAAATNAAATTGACTTCCAACCCAAAGTTATCAAAAAATACAAGGAGGGTCACTTCATACTCATCAAAGGTAAAATCTTCCAGGATGAACTCTCAATTCTGAATATGCTCCAAATACCAGGGCAGCCACATTCATTAAATAAACTTTAGTAATCCTCAAAGCACACATAGAACCTCACATAATAATAGTGGGAGACTTCAACATCCCACTGTCATCAATAGACAGATCCTGGAAACAGAAACTAAACAGAGACACAGTGAAACTATCAGATGTTATGAAAAAAATGAACTTAACAGATATCTACAGAATATTTTCTCCTAAAACTAAAGGATATACCTTGTTCTCAGCACCTCATGGTACCTCCTCCAAAATTGACCATATAATTGGTCATAAAACTGGCCTCAACAGCTACAAAAATATTGAAATTGTTCCATGCATCCTATCAGATCACCATGGACTACCTTATTCCATGATCTTCAATAACAGCATAAATAATAGAAAGCCAGCATTCATGTGCAAACTGAAGAACACTCTCCTGAATGATACCTTGGTCAAGGAAGACAAAAAAATTAAAGACTTTTTACATTTTAATGAAAATGAAGCCACAACATACCCAAATTTATGTAACACAATGAAAGCTTTCTTAAGAGGAAAACTCATAGCTCTGAGGGCTGCCAAAAAGAAACTAGAGAGAGCATACACTAGCAGCTTGACAGCACACATAAAAGCTCTAGAACCAAAGGAAGCAAATTCACCCAAGAGGAGTAGGTAGCAGAAAATAATCTAACTCAGGGGCAAAATCAACCAGAGACTATGAAAGAAACAAAAGGAAATATTCAAAGAATCAACCAAACCAGGAGATAGTTCTTTGAGAAAAACAACAAGATAGATAAATGCTTAGCCAGACTAACTACAGGGCACAGGGACAGCATCCTAATTAACAAAATCAGAAATGAAAAGGAAGACATAAAAAAAGATGCTGACAAAATCCAAAACGCTATCAGATCTTTCTAGAAAAGGCGATACTTAACAAAACTGGAAAACCTGGATGAAATGGACAAATTTCTAGACAGATACCAGGTACCAAAGTTAAATCAGGATCAGATTAATAACCTAAACAGTCCTATATCCCCTAAAGAAATAAAAGTAGTCAGTAATAGTTTCCCAACCAAAAAAAGCCCATGACCAGATGGGTTTAGTACAGAGTTCTATCAGACCTTCAAAGAAGACCTAATTCCAACTCTCCTCAAACTATTTCACAAAATAGAAACAGAAGGTACTCTACCCAATTTGTTCTATGAAGCCACACTCTGATACTTAAACCACACAAAGACCCAACAGAGAGAGAGGGCTTCAGACCAATTTCCCTTATGAATATCCATGCAAAAACACTCCATAAAATCCTCACAAACAGAATCCAAAAACACATCAAAACAATCATCCATCATGACCAAGTAGGCTTCATCCCAGGGATGCAGGGATGGTTTAATATGTAGAAATCAATCAACGTTATCCACTATATAAACAAACTTAAAGACAAAAACCACATGATCATCTCGTTAGATGCTGAGAAAGCAGTTGACAAAATCCAACACCCCTTCATGATAGAAGTCATGGAGAAATCAGGAATTCAAGGCCCATACCTAAACATAATAAAAGCAATATACAGCAAACCAGTAGTCAACATCAAAGTAAATGGAGAGAAAATCGAAGCAATCCCACCAGAATCAGGGACTAGACAAGGCCGCCCACTTTCTCCCTACCTACTCAATACAGTACTTGAAGTGCTAGCAAGAGAAATTCGACAACAAAAAGAGATCAAAGGGATATAAATTAGATAGGAAGAAGTCAAAATATCACTATTTACAGATGATATGATAGTATATATAAGTGACCCTAAAAAGTCCACCAGAGAACTCCAACACCTGATAAACAGCTTCAGTTCAGTAGCTCGATATAAAATTAACTCAAACAAATCAGTGGCCTTTCTCTACACAAAGGATAAACAGGATGAGAAAGAAAATAGGGAAACAACACCATTCACAATAGTCACTAAAAATATAAAATACCTTAGTGTAACTCTAACTAAGGAAGTGAAAGATCTGTATGACAAGAACTTCAAGTCTCTGAAGAAAGAAATTGAAGAAGATCTCAGAAGATGGAAAATCTCCCACGGTCATGGATTGATAAGATTAATATAGTAAAAATGACTATCCTGCTGAAAGCAATCTACAGATTCAATTCAAACCATCAAAATTCCAACTCAATTCTTCACAGAGTTAGAAATGACATATTGCAAATTCATCTGGAATAATAAAAAACCTAGTATAGCTAAAACCATTCTCAACAATAAAAGAACCACTGGGGGAATCACCATGCCTGACCTCAAGCTGTACTACAGAGCAATTGTGATAAAAACTGCATTGTACTGGTACAGCGACAGACATGTAGATCAATGGAACAGAATTGAAGACCCAGAAATGAACCCAGACACTGATGGTTACTTGATCTTTGACAAGGGAACTACAACCATCGAGTGGAAAAAAGACAGCATTTTCAACAAATAGTGCTGGCACAACTGGCAGCTATCATGTAGAAGAGTGCGAATTGATCCATTCTTATCTCCTTGTAAATAGCTCAAGGCTAAGTTGATCAAAGAACTCCACATAAAACCATAGACACTGAAATTGATTGAGGAGAAAATGGGGAAAAACCTTGAAGATATGGGCACAGGGGGGAAAAAATCCTAAACCAGAGAGCAATGGCCTGTGCTGTAAGATCAAGAATCGACAAATGG
>NC_034590.1:34706277-34708061 GCF_900095145.1 Mus pahari | reverse complement strand
AACCACTCTGGAAATCAGTCTGGCGGTTCCTTAGAAAACTGGACATAATGCTACTGGCAGATCCAGTCATACCTCTCCTGGGCATATACCCAGAAGATTTCAACCGGTAATTAGGACACATGCTCTACTATGTTCATAGCAGCCTTATTTATAATAGCCAGAAGCTGGAAGGAACCCAGGTGTCCCTCAACAGAGGAATGGATACAGAAAATGTGGTACATTTACACAGCGGAGTACTACTGTGTTATTGAAAACAATGAATTTATGAAATCCTTAGGCAAATGGATATATCTGGAAGATATCATCCTGAGGAAGGTAACCCAATCACAAAAGAACTCACTTGATATGCACTCACTGATAAGTGGATAAAAGTCCAGAAACCTGGAATACCCAAGATACAATCTCCAAAACACAAGAAAATCAAGAAGGAAGACCAACACGATGATACTTCATTCCTCCCTAAAATAGGGAATAAAATACCCATGGAAGGAGTTGTAGAGACAAAGTTTGGAGCTAAGATGAAAGGATGGACCATCCAGAGACTTCCCCACCTGGGGGTCCATCCCATAATCAACCACCAAACGCAGACACTGTTGCTTAGGCCAGCAAGATTTTGCTGAAAGTATCCTGATATAGCTGTCTCTTGTGAGGCTATGCCACTGCTTGGCACATACAGAAATGGATGGCTACAGGGCTCCCCATGGAGGAGTTGGGGAAAATTACCCAAGGAGCAGAAGGGGTCTGCAACCCTATAGGTAGAACAACAATGTGAACTAATCAGTACCCCCAGATATATTGTCTCTATCTGCATATATAGCAGAAGATGACCTAGTCGACCATCATTGGGAAGTGAGGCCTCTTGGTCTTGCAAACTTTATATGCCCCATAACAGGGAACACCAGTGCCAAGAAGTGGGAGTGATTGTTTAGGGGAGCAGGGCAGGGGGGTATAGGGGACCTTTGGGATAGCATTTGAAATGTAAATGAAGAAAATATCTAATAAAAAAGAAATTAGGGAAACAACACCCTTCACAATAGTCACAAATAATATAAAATACCTTGGTGTGACTCAAAGGAAGTGAAAGATCTGTATGATAAGAATTTCAAGTCTCTGAAGAGAGAAATCAAAGATCTCAGAAGATGGAAAGATCTCCAATGCTCATGGATAGGCAGGATTAATATAGTTAAAATGGTTATCTTGCCGAAAGCAATAAATAGGTTCAATGCAATCCCCATCAAAATTTCAACTCAATTCTTCAATGAATTAGAAAGGGCAATTTACAAAAGGGCAAATTCATCTGGAATAACAAAAAGCCTAGGATAGCAAAAACTATTCTCAATGATAAAAGAATCTCTGTTGGAATCACCATGCCTGACCTAAAGCTGTAGTATAGAGCAATTGTGATAAAAAAAAAATGCATGATACTTTTATAGTGACAGACAGGTAGAGCAGTGGAATAGAATTGAAGACCCAGAAATGAACCCACACACCTATGGTCATTTGATCTTTGACAAGGGAGCTAAAAAACATCCAGTGGACAAAAGACAGCATTTTCAAAAAACGGTTTGCCAGGTACCTGGCATAGCTTCACAAGAGGCCTCTATATCAGGGTCCCTTCAGCAGAATCTTGCTGGCATGTACAAGAGTATCTGGATTTGGTGGCTGATGATGGGATGGGTCCATGGATGGGGTAATCTCTGGATAGTCCATCCTTTCATCTTAGCTCTAAATTTGTCTCTGTATCTATATCCTTTCATGCACATTTGTTCCCTATTCTAAGGAGG
>NC_034590.1:34703981-34705821 GCF_900095145.1 Mus pahari | reverse complement strand
TGTCCTTATTACCAGTTGGAAGATCTTCTGGGTATGTGCCCAGAAGAGGTATTGCTGGATCCTCTGGTAGTACTATGTCCAATTTTCTAAGGAACCACCACACTGATTTCCAGAGTGGTTGTACAAGCTTGCAATCCCACCAGCAATGGAGGAGTGTTCCTCTTTCTCCCCATCCTCATCAGCATCTGCTGTCACCTGAATTTTTAATCTTAGCCATTCTGACTGGTGTGAGATCATATCTCAGGGTTGTGGCTCCATGAAATGAATTGGGTAGATTACCTTCTGTTTCTATTTTGTAGAATTGTTTGAGGAGAATTCGAATTTGGTCTTCTTTGAAGGTCTAATAGAACTATGCACTAAACCCATCTAGTCCTGTGCTTGTTTTGATCCAGAGACTATTAATAATCACTTCGATTTCCTTAGGGGAAAAGTGACTATTTAGATCATTAATCTGTTCCTGTTTTAACTTTGTTATCTGGTATCTGTCTAGGAAGTTGTCCATTTCATCTAGGTTTTCCAGTTTTGTTAAGTATAGCCTTTTGTAGTAGGATCTGATGATGTTTTGGACTTCCTCAGGTTCTATTGTTATGTATCTTTTTTCCTTTCTGATAATTAGAATTAATTAATTAATTAGTTAATTCTGTTAATTAGAATACTGTCCCTATGTGCTCTAGTTAGTGTCACTAATGGTTTATCTATATTGTTGATTTTCTGAAAGAACCAGCTCCTTGTGTGGTAGATTCTTTGTATACTTCTTTTTGTTTACAGTTGGTTGATTTCAGCCCTAAGTTTGATTATTTCCTGCCTTCTACTCCTCTTGGGTGAATTTGCTTCCTTTTGTTCTAAAGCTTTTAAGTGTACTGTCAAGCTGCTAGTGTATGCTATCTCTAGTTTCTTCTTGGAGGCACTCAGAGGTATGAGTTTTCCTCTTACGAATACTTTCATTGTGTCCCATAATTTTTGGTATGTTGTGACTTCATTTTCATGAAACTCTAAAAGGTTTTCAATCTCCTTTTTTTCTTCTTCCTTGACCAAGTTATCATTGAAGAGACTGTTCTTCAGCTTCCACGTAAATGTTGGCTTTCTATTATTTATGTTGTAAGTGAAGATCAGCCTTAGTCCATGGTGATATGATAGGGTGCATGGGATAATTTCAATATTTTGTATCTGTTGAGGCCTGCTTTTTTACTGATTATAAGGCCAGTTTTGGAGAAGGAACCATAAGGTGCTGAGAAGAAGATATATCCTTTTGCTTTAGAATAAAATGTTCTGTAGATATCTGTTGAATCCATTTGTTTCATAACTTCTGTTAGTTTCAATATGTCTCTGTTTAATTTCTATTTCCAGGATNTGTCTATTGATGAGAGTGGGGTGTGGAAGTCTCCCAATATTATTGTGTGAACTGCAATGTGTGCTTTCAGCTTTACTAGTTTCCTTAATGAATGTGGATACCCCTGTATTTGGAGAATAGATATTCAGAATTGAGAGTTCATCTTGGAGGAATTTAGCTTTGATGAGTAAGAAGTGCCCCTTCTTGTCTTTTTTGCTAACTTTGGTTAGAAGTCAATTTTATTTGATATTAGAATGTCGACTCCAGATAGTTTCTTCAGACCATTTGCTTAGAAACTCGTATTCCAGCCTTTCACTCTGAGGTAGTGTCTTTCTTTATCCCTAAGGTGGGTTTCCTGTAATCAGCAAAATGTTGGGTCCTGTTTGTGTAGCCAGTCTGTTACTCTATGACATTTTATTGGGGAATTGAGTCCATTGATATTAAGGGATATTAAGGAAAAGTAGTTTTTGCTTCCTGTTACTTTTGTGGTTAGAGTTGGGATTCTGTTCT
>NC_034590.1:34694143-34701981 GCF_900095145.1 Mus pahari | reverse complement strand
CAGGATCTTCTGGCTTTCATAGTCTCTGGTGAGAAGTCTGGTGTAACTCTAATAGGTCTGCCTTTATATGTTATTTGACCTTTTTCCCTTACTGCTTTTAATGTTCTATCTTTATTAGTGCATTTGTTCTTGTTATTATGTGTCAAGAGGAATTTCTTTTCTGGTCCTGTCTATTTGGAGTTCTGTAGGCTTCTTGTACGTTCATGGGCATCTCTTTTTTAGGTTTGGGAAATTTTGTTGAGATATTTAATGGCCCTTTAATTTAAAAATCTTCATTCTCATCTACTCCTATTATCTGTAGGTTTGGTCTTCTCATTGCATCCTGGATTTCCTGGACGTTTTGAGTTAGGATCTTTTTACATTTTGCATTTTCTTTGATTGTTGTGTCCATGTTTTCTACAAACATGTCTTCTACACCTGAGATTCTTCCTTCCATATCTTGTATTCTGTTGCTGATGCTCACATTTATGGTTCCTGATATCTTTCCTGGGATTTCTACCTCCAGAGTTGTCTCACTTTGGGTTTTCTTTATTGTTTCTGCTTCCATTTTTAAATCTTGTATGGTTTTGTTCAATTCCATCATCTGTTTGGTTGTGTTTTCCTGTAATTCTTTAAGGGATTTTTGAACTTCTTCTTTAAGGACTTCTACCTGTTTAGCAGCATTATCCTGTAATTTTTTGAGGGCTTTTTGTGCTTTCTCTTTAAAAATTTCTACCTGTTTAGCAATGTTCTCCTGTATTTCTTACGTGTGTTATTAATGCCCTTCTTTAAATCCTCTACATTCTTCCTGATTTCCTTATGTTTTGCAAATTGTATCTTGGTTATTCTAAGTTTCTTGACTAATATCCACTTATCAGTGAGTGCATATCAAGTGACTTCTTTCATGATTGGGTTACTTCACTCAGGATGATATCCTCCACTTTTGCACCTGCCAGCAACACTTTGCTGAAAAGACCCTGATATAACCCCCAGATCTCTTGTCTCTAGCTGCATATGTAGCAGAAGATGGCCTAGTCGGCCATCATTGGGAAGAGAGGCCCCTAGGTCTTGCAAACTTTATGTGCCCCAGTACAGGGGAACGCCAGGGCTAAGAAGTGGGAGTTGGTGGTTAGGGGAGCAGGGCGGGGGTGGAGGGGATAGGGGACTTTTGGAATAGCATTTGAAATATAAATAAAGAAAATATTTTATAAAAATTTTAAAAAGAAATGTAAATGAAGAAAATATCTAATAAAAAATTGAAAAGAATCCTCTACCAGCATCATGAGATATGATTTTATATCTTAATCTTGCTTTTCACATGTGTTAGGGTATCTAGGACTTGCTGTGGTGGGGGTACTGTTTTCTGATGATGCTAAGTGGTCTTGCTTTCTGTTAGTAAGATTCTTACATTTGCCTTTCACCATCTGGTAATCACTGGTGTTAGATTTCCAGGTGTCTCTGGCTGGAACTTTCTCCTCCTATGATTCTGTTAGCCTCTGTTAGCATTCCTAGGATTCCAACACTCTCCTGAGTCCCAGTGGCCAGAGCACTCTCTGCAGGCAAGCTCTCCTCTTGCAGTGAACATGCACAGATGTCTGGAGCTCAGATCCACCTCTTGGCTGAAGATGAAGGCCCAAAGTGACCCTGTCAAAGCTCTGTTACTTCTGTGGTCCACATGATCTCCTGTGTGGACTCTTCTCTTAGAGACTGAGGATACAAGATGGAGCGCTCACCTGAGTCCCATGGTCAGAGCCCTTTCTGGAGGCCGACTCTCCTCAGTGATCCTAAGATCCTGGGTGTGCTGGGGCACATGCAGCATGGAGAGTCCTCTGGGGACCATGGTACCATCTGTTGAGTTTGTGCCCAAGGTGACATGGGGCTGTCACCGACCAGAATGAAACCCAGCTGCTGGCTGGGTGGATTTCCTGTGTCCTTGCCCCTCCTGGCCCAAACCCCTCCAGGTTATTTTGAAACAGATGCTGCGTTCCACTCACTATTGATCCTAAGGTCCTGGGTGTTCTAGGGCACCTGTGGCATAGAGTCCTCCAGGGACCTTGGGACCCTCTGCTGAGTTTGCACCCAAGATGGTGCAGGGCAGCATTTCTTGTAGACAGGATAAATTTTGAGTTGAAAGTTTTGTGGATGGGTTGCAATCTGTATCACTCTGCTGAGGCGGAAGGGATCCTGCATGACTACTGTAGGCTTTTCAGGTTCCATATCTCCCTTGATTCTTGGGTGCTTCCCTTATCTGAGGTCTGGATATGCCACCCAAATCCTTATTCCTGTCAGTTGCAGATTTCCATTCATTTTCATTATCATCTAGCTATCTCTCCTGTCCTTCTCCACCACTGATCCTGAACCTCCCAATCCCATTCCCTGCTCCATCACAGTTTGCTCCCTCCATCTGCCTACTACTTCCTCCTACTACTACACAGAAGTAGTTTATCTCCCTTATAAGTGAGATTCATGCTTTGTCAGTGGGCCTTCCTTCTTGTTTAGCTTCTTTGGGTCTGTTGAGTGTAACATGGTACCTAGATTTTATGGCTAATATCCACTTACACGGGACTATATACCATACATATCCTTTTGGGACTGGGTTACCTTACTCAGGATGATATTCTCAAGTTCTACCCATTTGCCTGAAAAATTCATGATGTCTTTGTTTTTAATAGCTGAAGAATATTTCATTGTGTAGATGTATCACATTTTCATTATACTATTTCCAGGTTTTGAAAAAGAAATGCCAAATTGATTTCCAAATCATTGGTACAAGTTTGCATTTCCACTAGCAATGAAGAACTGTGATCAACATCCTTACCAGTATGTGTTATCTCTTGAGTTTCTATCTTAGCTACCCTGATTGGTGTAAGATGGAAAGTCAGAGTCCTTTTGATTTGAATTTCACTGATGACTAAGAATTTTAAACATTCCTTTAAATGCTTCTTGGCCTTTTGACATTCCTCTGTTAAGAATGTTCTGTTTATCTCTGTAATCCATTTTAATTAGGTGATTTGGGATGTTGCTGTCTACATTCTTGAATTCTTTGTAAGACTTGGATATAAGCCCTCTGTCAAATGTAGGCTTGGTAAAGATAATTTCCCAATCTGTAGGCAGCCAAATTGTCCTAAGTGTTCTTTGCCTTACAAAAGCTTTGCAGTTTTATGAGTCCCATTTATCAATTATTGATAGTAGAGCCTGAGTCATTGGTATGCAGTTCAGGAAACTGTTTCTTGTATCAAAGTATTCAAGGTTATTTCCCAGTTTCTCTTCTATGATTTAGTATTTCTGGTTTTGTGTTGAGGTCCCTGATCTACTTGGACTTGAGTTTTGTGCGGGGTGATTAATATGGATATATTTTCACCTTTTACATGTACATATCCAGTTAGACTGGCACCATTTGTTAAAGATGCTTTCAGTTTCCAGTGTAAGATTTTGGCTTCTTTATCAAAAATCAAGTCTCCATAGGTCTCTGGGTTTATTTCCATGTCTTCAGTTTACTCCTTGATCAACATGGCTATTTCTGTACCAATACCATGCACTTTTTAATGACTATTTTTCTGTAGCATGGCTTGACATCAGAGAAGGTGATTCCTCTTAAAGTACTTCTATTTTGTTTTTCAGGATAGTTTTAGCTATCCTTGATTTTTCCTTCTTCTTCTTCTTCTTCTTCTTCTTCTTCTTCTTCTTCTTCTTCTTCTTCTTCTTCTTCTTCTTCTTCTTCTTCCTCTTCTTCTTCTTCTAACATATGAAGTTGAAAATTGCTCTTTCCTGGTCTATAAAAATGGTGTTGATATTTTGATGGGGATACCATTGAGTCTGTACATTTCTTGTGATAAGAAGTCCATTTTCACTATGTTAATTGTACCTGTCTATGAATCTGAAAGAGTGTTCCCATCTTCTGATATCTTCTTCAGTTCCTTTCTTCAGGGACTTGAAAATCTAGTCATACAGATTTTTCACTTGCTTGGTTAAAGAGACATCTAGATGTTTTATATTATTTGTAGCTATTGTAAAGGATGTTGTTCCCTAATTTCTTTCTCAGCCTGTTTACTATTTGTATAAAGGAAGGCTACTTATTTCTTTGAGTTAACTTTGTGTCCAGGCACTTTGGTGAAGCTGTTTGTCAGATGTAAGAATTCGCTGGTAGAATGTTAGGGTTGCAAATGTGTATTATCATATCATCCACAAATAACAACACTTTTACTTCTTTCTTTATAATTTCTATCCAGTTGATTATCTTCAGTTGGATTATTGCTTTGGCCAAAACTATTGTGTCATACACAAATAGAGATATTTTGACTTCTTTCCAATTTATATCCCTTTTGCTCTTGCTAGGACTTCAAATACTATATTGAATAGATAGGGAGAAAGTGGGCAGCCTTGTCTTCTCACTGATTTTAGTGGAAATGCTTTGAGTTTCTCTACATTTAGTTTGTATGTTGGCTATTGGTTTGCTGTATGTTGCTTTGATTATTTTTAGATATGTGCAATTTATTCTTGATTTCTTTAATACCTTTAACATGAAGGGGTGTTGAATTTTGTTAAAGGCTTTTTCACCATCTAATGAGATGTGAATTTTTCTATTTGTCTATATGGTTGATTACTTTGATGAATTTTCATATATTGAACCATCCCTGCATCCTTCAGATGAGACCTACTTGATATTGATAGAAGATGCATTTAATATATTCCTGAACTCAGTTTGTTAATATTGTATTGAGTATTTTTGCATTAATGTTTGTAAGAGGAATAGGCCTGAAGTTCTCTTCCTTTGTTATATCTTTGTGTGGTTTATGTATCAGGTTGAGTTTGACCTCATAAAATATCCTTGGCAGTTTTCCTTCTGCTTCTATTTTGTGAAATGGTTTGAGGAGCATTGGCATTAGTTCTTCTTTAGAAGTCTGGTAGAACTCTGCATTAAAACCAAATGCAAAGCATGCCTTGGGCTTTTTTTGGTTGGGAAACTTTTAATGTACTATTTTTCTGCCTTAATGTTCTAGTACATTTCATGTTTTCTCTGCTTTTCTCTCCTTTTTACTACTAATTGTGCCTTTCTGTTTAATCACCATTTTGCCCTATACAAATATTTACTTTCTGTCATAAGTTACCTTGTAAGTTCATAGATGGAACTTAGGAATGAGTTGAATTTAACCTTCACATACTACATGAGGTAGCTTTTCTGAATTTTGGCACAAACAAGTAGAATATCTCTTTTCCATACTTTAGTTTCCATACTTTAGTTCCATAGTTTGCCAAAATTCAGGTGAATTTACTGCAAAATTTACTGCAACCTGGTAAAATCACTTTGAAAATCAATCTGGTGGTTCCTGAGAAAATTGGAAATAATTCTACCTACTGAGAATATACTAAAAATATTCCAACATATAACAAGGACACATGCTCCACTATGTTCATAACAGCCTTATTTATAACAGCCAGAAGCTGGAAACAATGCAGATGTTCCCTCAACAGAAGAATGGATACAGAAAATGTGGTACAATTACACAGTGGAGTACTACTTGGTAATTAAAAACAATGACTTCATGAAATTCACTGCCAGTGGATGGAACCAAGGAGGAATCCTTCTTGACTCTTTTAGATCTGAAAACTTCAAACAAATGTAGGTAGTAGAACCTGCTAGGGTAATCTTATTATCTGTTGATGAGTGGGAATGAACAACAGAGTCTTAAAACCTGTTGATGAGAAAAAACTAGAATTGTTTCTTTTGTATTTATAACTTGTTTTACATTCCAGTCCTGGATACGAACCCATCACATCTAAATTCAAACACCATATAAAAAGGTTGGAGATCTCATTCCTATCATATATTTATCATCATGTTTCAGTTCTGTAATGTCCAACAACTAGACATATAGACTTTCCCTACATGTCATATAGGCACGTCTTTCCCAAGAACATTTCCCAAAGTGTTATCTCCAAAGAGATATCATGTTGACTAGAAGTATCCTAATAGTCATTCCTGTCATAATATTATTTAAGAAGATAGCTACTTTCCTTAAAGCACCTGATACACTTTAAATTGTAAAGTAAATCAACTTTTCAGCTTCCCTGTAATTTTTTATTATATTCATAGTTCACTTTCTGACACACTCCTAAAGTGGCTAGGAAAATATTACATGATCATGACGGAATGATCCAAGACTTGAGGGTGATATGTGGCATGGTGATCCCTGTTTATTTTGTGGTCCTCAACCTTTCTTTAGGGAAAAAGGTACAAGCATCTCTTGTTTATAGTTTCTGACTATAATGTACTCTGCAGCTATATTACCAGTTTGTAATAATTTCTTTCAAATTGAAATATGCCTCCCTTCATATCATTTAATATGTCAATCAACCAGTGCATCTTACTATAGGAATTCCATGAATAACTGTACATTTTAAAACAATCAATTCAAAGGACAATCTTCTCTTAAGTTGACACTTCAAATAGGTTATTCAAATAATATTCAATATACATATGACAGATGAATGAAAATCTAGCCATGTTTAAAATGTTTATTCATGAATTACTTTAATCAATTTTTTTTACAGATTATTTATTCATTTTTATTATTATTAAAGGTGGCATACACATTTAATCCCATCATTTAGGAGGCAGAGGCAGACAGATTTTTGTGAATTGAAGGCCAACTTGGTCTACATAGTGAGTTCCAGGTCTGTCAAGGTGAGCCCCCTCTCAAAACAAACAAACAAAACAAAACCCAAAATATTTATTTTTATTTATGTGTATGTGTTTGGGTATGAGTACATGAGTGCAGTGCTCATAGAGGCCAGAAGAGGGCACCAGATCCCCTCGAGCTGGAATTACAAGCAGTTGCAAAGCCTCCCTATGTGGGTTGGGACTTGTAGTACTCACTCATGTTCACCAAGCTACCACTCCAGGCCCAGAGGCCTTTTATCTTAGGCTGTTACCTACCTGCCATGTGTCCCCAGGAGGAAGGGCCTCAGTGACTGTGACCTATCTAAGAGGATCTAGATGTGTGCTCCTGGCAAAGGATAAGGCCCTTCCAAGTCCGGGGTGAATGGGACAGGATGAAAGAATGACTTTCAGAAGTGGGGGGCTGTAGGACAGTTGGTAGAGCTCTTGCCTAGCAAGCACAAAGCCTTGGGTTTGACCCCCAGCACCACGTAAACTGGGCAACTCAAGCCTGGAATCCAAGCATTTGGAATGTGGAGGCAGGAGGATCAGAAATTCAAGATCACCTTTGGCTTAGTGAGCTCGAGACCATCTTAGGTTACATAAGAACCCTGCTTGGAAAAATACAAACAACTCAGATGAGGGAGGGGCCACTCTTAAGTTTGGGAAAGAGAGTGTGGCAGCAGGGCTTGAAGGCAGGTAAAGGGCAGGCCTGTGTAGGAGATGAAGCTGGGACGCCTGTTGAATCATCAGCCGACGGTGGCGGCTGCCCTGCCTCTCCACACTGCAGCCCGCTGAGAGGACACTACGGAACACCTCGTAATCTGGGAGCTGCCAGAGCCTCAGAATGATTCAGTGTGGCTAGCGTGGGCAGATCCTGGGAGGAATAACCTGGTCACTGGGGGGGCAGGAGGGCGGGGAGAGGGGTGACCTCAGCCTGTTCCATGGACACACACAAGAGTGTGTCCACAGGCTGACAACGCCAAGAAGCCACATGGCTCGGACATTTACTCAGCCCAGGGGCTGAAGACAGAAAACTGGGGTTCCCAGTGAGACTCTTCCTCCTGTACCCTGGCCACATGCAACCTCCCCCTCCCCATCTGAAAAGTGGGGGTGATGAGCCCTTCGCACTAGTTCAGTGCTTCTCAGCCTCCTTAATGTTGAGACCCTTTAATACAGTTCCTCCCCTAACCATAAAATT
>NC_034590.1:34641996-34651734 GCF_900095145.1 Mus pahari | reverse complement strand
TAAACAGTCCCATATCCCCTAAAGAAATAGAAACTGTCCTTAATAGTCTTCCAACAAAAAAAAAGCCCAGGATCAGATGGATTTAGTGCAGAGTTTTCTCAGAATCTCAAAGAAGATCTAATTCCAATACTCCTCATAACATTTGAAATGTAAATAAAGAAAATATGTAATAAGAAATGGCCATCCTACTATTAAAACAATCTACAGATTCAAAGAAATTCCCATTAAAATCCCTACACAATTCTTCAAAGACATTGAAAGCACAATTCTCAAATTCACCTGGAAAGACAAAACACCTAGAATAGTGGACAAATTCTTAACAATAAAAGAACAGCTGGGGAATCACTATTCCTGACCTCAAGCTAGCAATAGTGATAAAACTGCATGGTATTGGTACAGAAACAGACATGTTGATCAATGGAATCGAATTGAAGATCAACAAATAAAACCACACACTTAGGGTCACTTGACCTTTGACAAATAAGCCAAAAATATACAATGGAAATAAAAAAGAAAGCATCTTCAATAAACAGTGCTGGCTGTATGTATTTAGAAGAATAAAAATAGACCCATATTTGTCATCTTGTACAAAGCTCAAGTCCAAGTGGATCAAGGACCTCAACATAAAACCAGATACACTGAATCTAATAAAAGAGAAAGTGGGAAAGAGCCTTGAACTCATTGGTTCAGGGGGAAATTTCCTAAACAGAACTCCAAGAGCTCATGTTCTAAGATTGAGAATCGATAAATGGGACCTCATGAAACTGGAAAGATTCTGTAAGACAAAGGTCATAGTCAATAATACAAATTGGCAACCTACAGATTGGGAAAAAAATCTTCACTAACCCCACATCATATAGAGGGCTAATATCCAAAACATGTAAAGAACACAAGAAGTTAATCACCCAAAATAATTAAATAAATAAATAAAGCATAAAAAACAAACAAAAACAAAAGCAAAAAACAATCCAATAAAAAAACATGGGGTATAGAACAAAACAGAGAATTCACAACTGAGTAATCTCAAATGGCTGAGAAGCACCTAAACAAATGTTCAAAGGCCTTAGTGATCAGGAAAATGTAAATCAAAACCACCCTGAGATTCCACCTTATACCAATCACAATGGC
The DNA here is from genome assembly GCF_900095145.1 of Mus pahari. Taxonomy (NCBI): domain Eukaryota; kingdom Metazoa; phylum Chordata; class Mammalia; order Rodentia; family Muridae; genus Mus; species Mus pahari. Next base: position 34,650,606 of record NC_034590.1, on the reverse strand, counting down.
TAAGATCAAACCTAGTGTGACAACACATGTTGGAGATGATGTGGAGAAAGAGCAACACTACTCCATTGCTGGTGGGGTTGCAAACTGGTACAACCACTCTGGAAATAAATCTGGAGGGTCCTCAGAGAATTGAAAATAGATCTGCCTGAAGACCCAACTATACCACTCTTGGGAATATACCCAAAATATGCCCCACCACAGGGGCACGTGTTCCATTACATTCATAGTGGCTTCTTTTGTGATAGCCAGATGCTGGAAAAAACCTGGATGTCCCACAACAGAAGAATGGAGACAGAAANTGTGGTTCATTTACACAATGGAATTCTACTCACCTATTAAGATGAAGGACACCCTGAGTTTTGCAGGCTAATGGATGGAACTAGAAAATATCATCCTGACTGAGGTAACTCAGACCAAGAGGACATGCATGGAATGTACTCACTAAACAGTGGAGATTATCCAAAAAGAAAAAAGTACAGAATACCCAAGATACAGTCCACAGAACTCAAAAAGCTCAACAAGCTGACATGCCCAAGTTAGGATGCCTCAGTCCCACTTGGGAGATTAAAGAAAGCAATCGCAAGTGGGAAGGGAGGGAGGGACCTGGGAGGTAAACTGGAAAAGGTGAGGGGAGAGGGAAACCTGATCTGGTATTGGGTGATGGAAAAGGTCTGAAGCCCTGAGGGCCAGCAGAAAGAATGTAAACAGGTAACCTCAGGGAATAAGAGATTGGGGGATCCCCCAGAAAACAACAGAGACCTGGAAGATGAAAGACTCCCAGGACTTAAAGGGAGGATCTTAGATGAAATGCCTAACAGTAGGGAGAGGAGACTTATAGATCTTACCTCCAGCAGGAAGACAAATCATCAATTGAGGAATGGGTTGCCACCCCACAGTCACATCTCTGACCCATAATTGTTCCTGTCTGAAAGAATTACAAGGATGGAAATGGAGAGGATCCTGGGGAAAAGATGGTCCAGCTACAGGCCCAAAGTAGGATCCAGGTCAAGGGGAGTTTCCAACTCCTGACCCTATTACTGAGGCTATGGAACGCTCACAAAATGGGATCTATCATGACTACCCTCTGAAAGACCCAACAAGCAGCTGAAAGAGTCAGATGCAGATATTTGCACCCAACCAATGGACAGAAGTAGCTGATCCCTCTTGTTGAACTAGTAAAAGCTGAAAGAAGTTGAAGAGAAGGGAGATCCTGTAGGAAGACCAGCAGTCTCAGTTAATCTGGACCTCATAGAGCTCTTATACACTGGACCACCAAACAGACAACATATACCAGCTGATATGAGGCCCCGAAGACACATACAGTAGAGGACTTCAGGATCTCTGTTCATTCAGCGATGATGTACTTAACCCTCAAGAGACTGGGGGCCACAGGGAGTTAGAGATCAGGTGGGGTGGGGTTTGGGGGGCATCTACATGAAAACGGGGTAGGGTGAGGAAGAGGTGTGAGATGTGGAGCAGACAGAGGGTGGGTGTGGAGGGTTGGGATGGAATATTGAGTGTAAAAAAACAAATTAGAAATAAAATAAAAAATTTTTAAAAAGAAATATGCCCCAGTACAGGGGAATGCCAGGGCCAGGAAGTGGGCATGGGTGGGTTGGGGAGCAGGGCAGGGAGAGGGTATAGAGGACTTTCGGGATAGCATTTGAAATGTAAATGAAGAAAATATCTAATAAAAGATAAAACACAGAAGCTTTAATGGCAACAGCTCAAAATCATAAAAGAAAAAGAAAAGAACAAATCAAAACTATCATTCACCATGATCAAGTAGGCTTCATCCCAAGGACACAGGGATGGTTCAATAAATGGAAATCCATCATCATAATCTACTACATAAAAAACTCAAAGAAAAAAAATCATATGATCTTTTCATTAGATGCTCAGAAAGCATTTGATAAAATCCAACACCCCTTCATGATAAAAGTCTTAGAAAGATAAGGAATTCAAGGTCCATACCTAAACATTATAAAAGACATATACAGCAAACCAGTAGCCAACATCAAACTAACTGAAGAGGAACTTGAAGCAATTCCACTAAAATCAGGGCATAGATATGGCCGCCCACTCTCTCTCTACCTAATCAATATAGTACTGGAAGTCCTAGCAAGAGCGTTTAGACAACAAAAGAAGGCCAAACAGATACAAATTGGAAAAGAAGAAGTCAAAGTATCACTATTTGCAGATGAAATGATACTATTCTTAAGTGACCCCCAAAACTCCACCAGAGAACTACAGCTGATAAAACACTTCAGTAAGTTGGCTGGATATAAAATTAACTCAAATCAGTAGCCTTCGTTACTCAAAGGATAAATGGGCTGAAAAAAGTAAGGGAAATGACACTATTCACGATAGTCAAAAATAATATGAAATATCTTGGTGTGAATCTATCCAAACAAGTGAAAGATCTGTATGACAAGAACTTCAAGTCTCTGAAAAACACCTCAGAAGATGGAAAAATCTCTCATGCTCATGAATTGGCAGGATTAATATAGTAAAAATGGCCACCTTGATGAAAGCAATCTCCAGACTCAATGCAATCTCCATCAGAATTCCAATCTAAATGTCTTTAATTTCTTTATTTGTTCCTTGACCAGGGAATAATTGAGTAGAGTGCTGTTCAGTTTCCATGTGAATGACGGTTTTCTATTATTTATGCTGTTATTGAAGATCAGCCTTAGTCTGTGGTGATCCAGCCTTTTACTCTGAGGTAGCTTCTATCTTTTCCCTGAGGTGGGTTTCCTGTGATCGGCAAAATGTTGGGTTCTATTTGTGTAGCTAGTCTATTAGTCTATGTCTTTTTATTGGGGAATTTAGTCCATTGATGTTAAGACAAATCAAAGAAAAGTAATTGTTGATTCCTGTCATTTTTGTTAAAGTTGGAATTCTGTTCTTGTGGCTGTCTTCCTTCAGTTTTGTTGAAAGATTACTTCCTTGCTTTTTCTAGGGTGTAGTTTCCATCTTTGTGTTGTTTTCCCTTCATTATCCTTTGAAGAGCTGGATTCGTGGAAAGATATTGTGTGAATTTGGTTTTGTCCTGGAATACTTTGGTGTCTCCATCTATGGTAATTGAGAGTTTTCATGGCTATAGTTGCCTGGGCTGGCATTTGTGTTCTCTTAGCGTCTGCATAACAGCTGTCCAGGATCTTCTGGCTTTCATTGTCTGTGGTGAGAAGTCTAGAGTAATTCTATTAGGCCTGCCTTTATATGTTACTTGACCTTTTTTCTTACTGCTTTTAATATTCTGTCCTTATTAATTATATTTGTTGTTCTGATTATTATGGGTCAGGAGGAATTTCTTTTCTGGTCCAGTCTATTTGGAGTTCGGTAGGCTTCTTGTATGTTCATGGGCATCTCTTTCTTTAGGTTTGGGAAGTATCTCCAGAGTTATCTCCCTTTGTGTTTTCTTTATTGTTTCTACTTCCATTTTCAGATCCTGGATTGTTTTGTTCAATTCCATCATCTGTGTGGTTGTATTTTCCTGTAATTCTTTAAGGGATTTTTATGTTTATTCTGCCTGTTTAGCAGTGTTTGCCTGTAGTTCTTTAAGGACTTCTACCTGTTTAGCAGTGTTCTCCTGTAATTCCTTGAGGGATTTTTGTGCTTCCTCTTTAAGGGCTTATACATGTTTAACAGTGTTCTCCTGCATTTCTTTAAGTGAGTTATTAATGCCCTTCTTAATATCTTCTACCACCATCGTGAGATATGATTTTAAATCCGCGTCTTGCTTTTCTGGTGTACTGGAGAATCCAGGACTCACTGTGATGGGCGTACTGGGTTCTAATGATGCCCAGTGTTCTTGGTTTCTGTTAGTAGGATATTTATGTTTGCCTTTTGCCATCTGGAAATCTCTGGTGTCAGTGTTCAAGCTGTCTCTGGCTGGAGCTTAACCCTCCTGTGATTCTGTTAGCCTCTGTTAGCACTTCTGGGAGTCTAACTCTCACCTGAGTCTCAGTGGTCAGAGCACTCTCTGCAGGCAAGCTCTCCTCTTGCAGAGCAGTTGTCCAGAAGTTGCAGCTCTGATCCACCTTCTGATTCCTGGGGTCAGAGCCCCCCCTATAGGCTGACTCTCTTCTGGCAAGGAAGGTGCCCAGAGGGGTCTGGGTCTCTGCTCTGCCTTCTGTGATCGCGAGGTGATCCTGAGGTTCTGTGATGTGCAGAGTACTCTGGAGCCCTCAGGGGCCTCTGCTGGGGTTTAGAAGGAAGATGGCAGGGGTGGCCACGACCAGACTGGAATCCCGCCTCTGGTTGGGTGGTGTTCCTTTGTCCCTGTTCCTGCTGGCACAAGACCCTCCGTGTTTCTCTGGAGCTGATATTGCATTCCACTCACTGGTGATCCTGAGGTGATCCCAAGGGTTGGCAGCGAGGAGAGTCCTCCAGAGCTCAGCAGCCTCCGCTGAGGTTGACCCAGATGATGTTTTGAATTTCTTGAGTTTCTGTTGTTCTGTCTCCCTTTTCATTTCTGATTTTGTTGATTTGACTACTGTTTATGTGCCCTTGTTAGGATGGGTAAGGGTTTATCTATCTTGTTGATTTTCTCAAAGTAACAGCTCCAGGTTTTGTTGATTCTTTGTATTGTCTAGTTCTTTCATTTTTAGTTGGTTAATTTCAGCCCTGAGTTTGATCATTTACCGCTGTCTATTCCTCTTGTGTGTGTTTGCTTCCTTTGTTCTAGAGCTTTCAGATATACTGTCAAGCTGCTAGTGTATCCTTTCTCCAATTTCTCTTTGGAGGCACTCAGAGCTATGAGTTTTCCTTTTAGTACTGCTTTCATTGTGTCCCATAAGGTTCGGTATGTTTTGTCTTCATTTTCATTAAAATCTAAAAAGTCTTAAATATCTTTCCTTATTTCTTCCTTGAACAAGTTAAAATTGAGTAAGGTGTTGTTTACTTTCCATGTGTATATGGGCTTTCTGTTGTTTTTGTTGCTATTGAAGATCAGACTTAGTCCCTGGTGGTCTGACAGGATGCGTGGGATTATTTTAATCTTCCTGTATCTGTTGAGGACTGTTTTGTGACCAATTATATTGTCATTTTTGGTGGTGGTACCATGAGGTGCTGAGAAGAGCATTTGTATTTTTGTTTTAGGATGAAATGTTCTGTAGGTATCTGTTAAATCCATTTGGTCCATAACTTGAGTTAGTTTCACTTTGTCTCTGTTAACTTTCTGTTTCCATGATATGTCCCTTGAAGACAGGAGGGTTTTGAAGTCTCCCACTACTATTGTGTAACATACAATGTGTGCTTTAGGAAGTTTTAGGAAAGTTCTGTTATGAATGTGAATGTCCTTGCATTTGGAGCATAGATGGTCAGAATTAAGAGTTCATATTGGTAGATTTTTCCTTCGATGAGTATGAAGTATCCTTCCATAATTTTTTGATAAAATTTGGTTAAAAGTTGATTTTATTCAATATTAAAATAGCTATTTCAGCTTGTTTCTTGGGACCATTGGCTTTGAAAATTGTTTTCCAGCCCTTTACTCTGAGGTAGTGTCTGTCTTTGACACTAAGGTGCTTTTCCTTGTATGCAGCAAAATGCTGGGTCCTGTATACATATGTAGTGTGTTATTTTATGTCTTTTAATTGGTGATTGTTGCTTCCTGTTATTTTTGTTGTTAGAGATTGGAATTTTGTTTCTGTGGCTATCTTCCTTTCAGTTCGTTGAAATAATACTTTCTTGATTTTTCTAGGGTGTAGTTTCCCTCCTTGTTTTGGAGTTTTTCATCTATTATTCTTTGTAGGGCTGGATTTGTGGAAAGATATTGTGTGAATTTGGTTTTGGAATGGAATTCCTCGGTTTTTCCAACTATAGCAATTTAAAGTTTTCCTGGATATTGTAGCCTGGGCTAGCTTTGTGTTCTCTTAAGGTCTGTATGACATCTACCCAGATCATCTAGCTTTTATAGTCTCTGGTGAGAAATCTAATGTAATTCTAATAGGTCTGCCTTTATGTGTTACTTGACCTTGATCCCTGACTGCTTTTAATAGTCTTTGTTTTATGCATTTGGTGTTTTGACTATTATGTGATGGGTGGAATTTCTTTTCATGTCCAATCTTTTTGGAATGCTGTAGGCTTTGTTTATGTTTACGTGCATCTCTTTCTTTAGTTTAGGGAAGTTTTCCTCTATTATTTTGTTGAAGGTATCTACTGGCCCTTGAAGTTGTGAGTCGTTGCTCTCATCTATACCTATTATCTTTAGATTTGGTCTTCTCATTGTGTCCTGGATTCCTGGATGTTTTGGGTTAGGATCTTTTGCATTTTGCATTTTCTTTGATTGTTGTGTCAATATTTTCTATAGAATCTTCTGCACCTGGGATTCTCTCATTCTTCTCTTTTATTCTGTTGGTGATGCTTGCATTTATGACTCCTGATCTCTTTCTTAGGTTTTCTATGTCTAGGGTTGTCTCCCTTTCTCATTTCTTTATTGTTTCTATTTCCAGTTTTAGATCCTGGATGGTTTTGTTTCATTTCTTCACCTGTTTGGTTGTGCTTTCCTGTAATTCTTTAAGGGATTTTTGCTTTTCCTCTTTAAGGACTTCTACCTGTTTTACTGTGCTCTCCTGTATTTTTTAAAGGGAGTTAATTATGTCCTTTCCAAAGTACTCTATCTCCATCATGAGATGTGATTTTAAATCAGCATCTTGCTTTTCTGATGTGTTGGGGTGTCCAGGACACAGTGTTGGGAAAACTGTGTTCTGATTATGCCAAGTAGCCTTGGTTTCTTTTGCTTATGTTCCTGCCCTTACCTCTCACCACCTGGTTATCTCTGTTGTTAGCTGCTCTTGTGAAACTAACTATGGCTTTTCTCTCTTGCAAGCCTGTGTGTCAGTACTCCTGGGAAACCAGTTCTCTCAGGGAGGACTTTGAATTTGGAGAGCTGTAGTAGAGGTTCAGCTAGGGGGTGCAGATAGAACCTTGAAGGATCCTGTCCCTTGGTTCCTGTGTCCTGATGGCTTTGAACAGGTCACCCTTGAGTCAGGAATTTGAGAATAAGTGGTTTTCTTAACTGTGCTCACAGGTGTGTCAACACTCCTGGGAGACTAGCTCTCTCTAGGTGGTATTTGTGTATGGAGAGTTGTGGCATAGGGTCAGCTCTACATAGATGAAAAATGGAATGTTCCAGTCCTAGGATGCCCCTTTGTTCCTGTGTCTTGAGGGATCTGGCCCAGTTTCCTTGAATCAAAAGTGGTGGACATACCTGTGCTCACAGACATTGCAGCACTCCTGGGAGACCAGCTCTCTCTCTGGCTAGTATTTGGGTAAGGAGAGCTATGGCACAAGCTCAGCTCTGGGTACAGATGGAAACTGGAAGGATCTTGTTGACATTATTCCTAATCTAAAAATTCAGAGTCAAAAAAGTGTAGATGTTGGAATTTTGTTCATGGAATTCACTTATATTGCCATGTTTCTAACTGTCCTAGTAGAGCTGGCTTGACAGAAAGTAGATCATCTCCATGAAATCCATGGGGATTACCATGGAAGGGCCAGGTTGGCTTTACAGTTTGTTTCAATTGATAATGGAAGCTATTAGATTTATACATCCTTCTCTATTATTCTATGGTTCTTATGATGCAGGTGATATTAGACAGTCCAGCACCAGCAAACCAAATTCAGCCAGAACCCCTTCTCCCCATGCCCAAAACTGCAGCTCCAGGTCAACCTTTTCATATGTAAAAACCCGGCCTTGTTTTTCTTTGAGTGGTTAGGAGTCCTGCTGAGAAGTGCAAACTCAGAGGCAAGTTTACCTAGCAGACTCACTTCAGGCAAAGAAATGCAAATACACTGACAGGTTCACCTTGCTCCCAGCCTTCTTGCTGAGAAAAGAAAACTGACCCAACAGGTTTCAAGGTAAAAATTGCCTTTGACTCTTCCTTTGAAGAAGTTGCTTTTCAATGACCGATCTCAGTAAACCTATGACTTTTTGTAAATATAGGCTGTTTCCAGATGAGTTGGGAGGGGCATGTTGAAGTTTGTGTTATAGACATCTGAGTAAGTTATTTAAGGTATGTAGAAAATGTAATTAAAAATGAGACATAATATTAGGATTTAAGTAGAGAGGTTTTACATATTAACAATGGTGTTCTGCCATGGGAAAATTTAGCAAAAATATTTATAATGGAGATGAAAAATATTTCTATACAAGTGATTATACCTTTCCAGTTTTCATACCATATTGTGAAGAACAATCAATCAGAGATATGAGTAATAGTAGTATACACTTGATGTTTATTAGAATAAACAACCTGCTGGTGAACCTGTCCAAGGCTCCCACATACCTCCATATAGTTGGTATCTGAACCTTTTTAATATTTATTTATTTATTTAACATTTTATTATTATTTTCTTTATTTACATTTCAAATGCTATCCCGAAAGTTCCCTATACCCCACTCCCACCCCTGCTCGCCTATCCACCCACTCCCACTACTTGGCCCTGGCCTTCCCCTGTGCTGGGTCATATAAAGTTTACAAGACCAAGGGGCCTCTCTTCCCAACGATGGCCGACCAGACCATCTTCTGCTACATATGCAGCTAGAGACTCGAGCTCAGGGGGTACTGGTTAGTTCATATTGTTGTTGCACCTACAGGGTTGCAG
>NC_034590.1:34615156-34640565 GCF_900095145.1 Mus pahari | reverse complement strand
GGATGGTTTTAGCTCCCTTGTCAGAAATCAAGTGACCATAGGTGTGTGGATTCATTTCTGGATCTTCAATTCTATGGGTGCCTCCAAAAAGAAACTTGAGAGAGCACACAACTAGAAGCCCTAGAACTAAAGGAAGCAAATTCACCTAAGAGGAGTAGAAGGCAGGAAATAATCAAACTTAGGGCTGAAATCAACCAAGTGGAACATCAACCAAGTGGAAACAAAAAGAAGTATTCACAGAATGAATCAAACAGAGCAATTGTGATAAAAACTGCATGGTATTGGTACAGCGACAGACATGTAGATCAATGGAATAGAACTGAAGATCCAGAAATGAATCCATACACCTATGGTCACTTGATTTTTGAAAAGGGAGTTAAAACCATCCAGTGGAAAAAAGACAGCATTTTCAATGAACTTTTTATTTAAAGTGACAGTTTGGTAATGAATGTTGGTCAGCAGGATCCAAAAATTGTAAGGTCATTAGCAACACACAAGCATCACTAAGATGAATCTTCTGGGAAGTATTGACTCAAAGTTAGTACACAGAATCTGTGTTCCAGGGGCAGCCAAATTGTACCTTTTCCTGGCAGCTCAAATTGGTATTTTCAGGTTGATACTGGTTTTGAAGGAAAGAAGGGGTCATGAGGAATAATGTTTTGTTTTGTTTTGTTTTGTTTTGTTTTGTTTTGTTTTGTTTTGTTTTGTTTTGTTTTGAGACAGGGCTTCTCTGTATAGCCCCGGCTGTCCTGGACTCACTATGTAGACCAGGCTGGCCTCGAACTCAGAAATCCACCTGCCTCTGCCTCCTGAGTACTGGGATTAAAGGCATGCACCACCATGAATAGTTAAGACTTAGTACTGTGTGGTAGAGCCTGGAATCCTCGAAGAGAAACCCAGAAAGGCTATTGGTCAATGTGCAATCCAGTTACAGTGAGAGATCCCAGAATTTTGGAGATGCCATTACCATGGGATGACCAGCAAGAACAATAGTAGCAATGTAGTGGATTCAACCTGAACTTAGGACCAGTCTGCATGCTTCAGTGTGTGGAATGAGAGAAGTGACCCAGGTCAGGGATTCTGCCCTGGAAGGGGTCCAAAAGGATGTGAGTGGATCCTAGACATTGGACGCTGGAGTTATTTATGCAGTGGGGATTATTTTTGCTGTTATTTGCTTGTGGCTGTGCCCTAGTTCTTCCCACTTGAGATGATTGTTTATTTTTATTTTATTAGAGCCAAGGTTTAAGAGAGTGTGTTTCAAAGTGGAAAGATGTTTTTATTTATTTAGATTCCAGTAATTGCCTCCCACAAGTCTTCCTGCCACAATTTCTTATCCCATTTTTCCTCACCCTTGCCTCAGAGAGGGTTCTACCTCCACCAGGCCTCCCCCTTCCCTGGGACCTCAAGAATCTCAGGGGTTAAAGGCATTTTCTTTCACTGAGGCCTGACCAGGAAGACCTCTACTATATTTGTGCCAGGTGCATCAGATTGACACATGTATTCTCCTAGTTGGTGGCTCAAACTTGGGAGCTCTTTGGGGTCTGGGTTCATTGAGACTGCTTGTCTTCCTGTGGGGTTGTTCTCCCCTTCAGTTTCTTCAATCCTTCCACTAATTCAACCATAGGAGTCCCTGAGTTCAACACAATGGTTAGATGTAAGTATTTGCTTCTGTCCAAGTCAGCTATTGGTAGGGTCTCTCAGAGGACAGCCATGCTAGGCTCCCAGCTGTAAGCACACCATACCCCTTTCCCTCTTCCACTTCTCCCACTAAAGTCCCTCCCTCCCTCTGTCTCCCATGATTTTTTTCCTTTCCACTTCTAAATAGAATTGAAGCATCCTCACTTGAGCCTTTCTGCTTGTTTTACTTCTTACAGTCCTTAGGGTAAAATGAGGTATTCTGTACATTTTTGCTAATATCCACAAATCAGAGAGTACACACTATCCATGTCCTTTTGAATCTGTTACTTCAGTCAGGATTATATTTTCCATCCATTTGCCTGAAAAAAATCATGATATCCTAGAATACCTGAATATTATTCAATTTGAAAATGAACCACATTTTCTGTATCCGTTCTTCAGTGGAGGGACATCTAGTTGGTTTCCAGCTTTGAGCTATTTCAAGTAAGGTTGCTATGAACTTGGGTAGAGCATGTGTCCTTGTTATATGTTGGAGCACTGTTTGGGTATGTGCTCAGTAGTGGTATTGCTGAGTCATCAGGTAGAACTATTTCCAATTTTCTCAGAAACTGCCAAATTGATTTCCAAAGTGGTTTTACCAGCTTTCAGTCCCACCAACAATGGAGAAGTGTTTCTCTTTCTCCACATTCTTGTCAGTATCTGTTGTCACCTGCATTTTGAATCTTAGCCATTATGATTGGTGTGAGGTGAAACCTCAGTGTCATTTTGATTTGCATCTCCCTGATGCCTGAGGATATTGAACATTTTTTCTCAGCAATTCAAGATTCCTCAGTTGAGAACTCTTTGTTTGTCTCTTTATCCCATTATTAATAGGGTTGTTTGGTTCTCAGGAGTCTAACTTCTTAAGTTCTTTGTATATTTAGGATATTTTACCCCTATTGGATGTAGGGTGAGTAAAGTTCTTTTCCAATGTGTGGGTTGCCATTTTGTCCTATTGACTGCACGTTTTGCCTTACAGAATCTTTTCATTTTCATGAGGTCCCATTTAACAATTGTTGATCTTAGAGCCTGAATCATTAGTGTTCTGTTCAGAAGAATTTGCTCTGTGTCAATCAGTTCAACCCTCTTTCCCACTTTTTCTTCTGTTCAATAAAGTGTATCTGGTTTTATGTTAAGGTCCTTGATTCATTTTGACTTGAGCTTTGTACAAAGTGATTAATATGGATCTACTAGCATTTTCTTCATTCAAACTGCCAGTTGGACCAGCACTGTTTATTGAAGAGGTTTTCTTTTTTCCATTGTATATTTTTTACTTCTTTGTCAAAGATTAAGTGTCTATAAGAGTGTGGACTTATTCCTATATGTCTCTGTACCAATACCATGCAGTTTTTATCACTATTCCTCTGCAGTACATCTTGAGGTCAGAGATGGGGATTACCCAAGAAGTTCTTTTATTGTTAAGAATTGGTTTCAATATCCTGGGTTGTTGTTTTCTCCATATGAAACCGAGAATTGCTCTTTACAGGCCTGTGAAGAACTGTGTTGGAATCTTGATGGGGATTGTGTTGTCTATAGATTGTATTTGGAAGGATGGCCATTTTTTATGTTAATCATACCAATCCATGACCATTGGAGTTATTTCCATTTTCTGAGGTCTTCTTCAATTTCTTTTGCCATCGATGTGAATTTTTCATAGAGATCTTTCATTTGCTTGGTAAGAGTTACACCACGATATTTTATAATATCTGTGGCTACTGTGAAGGGTGTCATTTCCCTAATTTCTTTCTCAGCCTGCTTATCATTTGTGTAAAGGAAGGCTACTTTTTTTTAGTTAATTTTATATCCAGTCACTTTGATGAAGATGTTTATCTGCTGTAGAAGTTCTCTGGTAGAATTCTGGGGGGCTGCTTATCTATACTATCATATCATCTGCAATTAGTGATCCCATGACTTGTTTTCAATTTGTATCCCCTTGATCTCCTTTTGTTCTTTTACTGCTCTAGCTAGAATTTTGAGTATGTATAAAACAGATACTGGGAGAGTTTGCATCAATTTTTGTCCCTGATTTTAGTGGGATTGCTTCAAGTATTTCTCCATTTAGTTTGATATTGGCTGATAGTTTGCTGTATATTGGTTTTACTATGTTTATGTAAGGGATTTGAATTCCTGAACTATCTAATACTTTTAACATGAAGGTTTGTTTTTGTCAAATGGTTTTTCTTCATCTAACAAGAAGAACATGTGGGTTTTTTCCTTGAGTTTGTTTATATAGTGTATTAAATTAATGGATTTTCATCCCTTCATTCTTGGGATGAAACTGACTTGATTCAGTTTCTGGAAATGTTATTGTGTATTGTTGCATTGATATTGATGAGCAAGGTTGGCCCGAAGCTTTCTTTCTTTGTTGGGTCCTTGTGTAGTTTAGGTGTCAGAGTAACTGTGGCTTCATAGAATGAGTTAGGTAGTGTTCCTTCAGTTTCCATTTCATACACTAGTTTGAGGAATCTTGATATTAGCTCTTCTTTGAAAATCTTGTAGAACTCTGCTCTAAAACTAGCTGACCCTGGGCTGTTTTTGATAGGGAAGTGTTTTTAAATAATTTCTTCTCTTTCTTTAGAGTATATGAGACTGTTTAGATAGCTTACCTGCTCTTGATTTGACATTGGGATGCAGTATCTGTCTAGAGTCACCAATTTCATCTAGATTTCCAGCTTTGTTGAGTAAAGACTTTTGTAGAAAGATCTGATAATTTTTTTAATTTCCTCAGTTTCTATTTTTAATGTCTCCCTTTTAATTTCTGGTTTTGTAAACTTGGTTACTGTCTCTCTGCCCTCTGGTTAGTTTGGCTAAGGGTATATCTATCTTGTTCATTTTCTCAAAGAACTAGCTCTTGGCTTTATTGATTCTTTGTATCATTCTCTTTGTTTCTAACTGATTAGTTTCAGACCTGAGTTTGATTATGTCCTGCCCTCTACCCATCTTGGATGTGTTTGTTTCTTTTTGTTCTAGAGCTTTCAGGTTTACTTATAAGTTGCTGGTGTAGGATCTCTCCAGTTTTTTTTTTTAATTCAGGGTATGCTGTGTCTTCTTTTTCATTGAATAGAACGTCTTTAATTTCTTTCTTTATTTCTTCCCTGACCAGGTTATCATTGAGTAGAGAGTTGTCCTGTTTCCCTGGTTATGTGGAACTTCTGTTGTTTTGTTGTTATTGAAGTCAAGCTTTAGTGATATGATAGGATCTGACTTTGATATTCTTGTTACCTGTTGAGGCTACTCTTGTGACCATTTATATGGTTCATTTTGAGAAGCTACTGTGATGTCCTGAGAAGAGGATATATTCTTTTGTTTTAGGTTGAACTGTTCTGTATACATCTGTTAAATCCATTTGGTTCATAACTTCTATAAACTTCAGTGAGTCTCTGTTTAGTTTCTGTTTCAATAACCTGTCCATTGTTGAGAGTGGGGTGCTTAAATCTCCCACTATTATTGTGTGAGTTTCAATGTATGTTTTTAGCTTTAATAAAATTTCTTTTTATGAATGTTGGTGTCCTTACATTTGGGGGAAAAATCTACAAAATTGAGACTTCCTCTTGGTGGATTTTTCCTTTGATGAATAGGAAGTGTCCTTGCCCATCTTGTTTGAGATGTTTGGTTGAAAGTTTATTTTACTGGATAATAGAATGGAAATTCCAGCTTGTTTCTTGGAATTATTTGCTTGGAAAACTTTTTTTCAACCTTTTACTCTGAAGTAGTTTCTGTCTTTGTCACTGAGGTATGTATCTTGTATGCAGAAAAATCTGGATCCTGTTTACATATCCAGGGTTTTTTTTTTACCTTATGTTTTTTTATTAGGGAATTGAGTCCATTTTTTTGGAGAGATATTAAAGACAGATGATTGTTAATTCCTGTTATTTTTGTTGCTAGAGGTGGTATTATGTATTTATGATTCTCTTCTATTTGGTTTGTTGTGAAATGTTTATTTTCTAGTGTTTCTTGTGTGTTGTTACCCTCTTTGTATTTGAGATTTCATTGCAGTACCCTCTGTAGTGCTGAATTAGTTGAAACATATTGTTTCTTTTAATTTTTATTAGATTTTTCTTCATTTAAATTTCAAATGCTATCCTGAAAGTCCTCTATAGCCCCCCTGCCCTGATCCCCAACCGACCCACTCCTGTGTCCTGGCCCTGGCATTCCCCTGTACTGGGGCACATACTCTTTGCAAGACCAAGGGGCCTTTCCTCCCAATGATGGCTGAATAGGCCACCTTCTGCTACATGTGCAGCTAGAGACCTGAGCTCTGGGGGTACTAGTTAGTTCATATTGTTGTTCCTCCTATAGGATTACAGACCCCTTCACTCCTTGTATACTTTCTCCAGCTCCTCCATTGGGGTCCCTGTATTCCATCCAATCGATGACTATGAGCATCCACTTCTGTGTTTGCCAGTCACTGGCATAGCCTCACAAGGGACAGCTATATCAGGGTCATGTCAGCAAAATTTTGCCTGCATATGCAATAGTGTCTGTGTTTGGTGGCTGATTATGCTCTGGATCCGCAGGTGGGGCAGTCTCTGGATGGTACTTCCTTTTATCTCAGCTCGAAACTTTGTCTCTATAACTCCTTCCATGGGTATTTTGTTCCCCATTCAAAGGGAGGGACTAAGTATCAACACTTTGGTCTTCCTTCTTCTTGAGTTTCATTTGTTTTGCAAATTGTATCTTGGGCATTCTAAGTTTCTGGGCTAATATCCACTGATCAGTTAGTGCATATCATGTGAGTTCTTTTGTGAGTGGGTTACCTCACTCAGAATGATATCCTCTAGATCCATCTATTTGCCTACGAATTTCATAAATTCATTGTTTTAATAGCTGAGTAGAACTCCATTGTATAAATGTACCACATTTTCTGAATTCATTCCTCTGTTGAGGGACATCTGGGTTCTTTCCATCTTCTGGCTATTATAAATAAAGCTGCTATGAACATAGTGGAGCATGTATTCTTACTACCAGTTGGAACATCTTCTGGGTATATGCCCAGGAGAGGTATTGCTGGATCCTCTGGTAGTACTATGTCCAATTTTCTGAGGAACCACCAGACTCTTTTCCAGAGTGGTTGTATGTTTGTGTTTGTCATGGAATATCTTGGTTTCTCCATCTATGGTGATTGAGAATTGTGCTGTGTATAGTAGTCTGGGCTGACAATTGTATTTTCTTAGGGTCTGGATGACATATGTCCAAGATCTTCTGGCTTTTAGAGTCTCTGTTTAATAGTCTGTTGTAATTCTAATAGGTCTGCCTTCATGTTACTTGACTTTTTCTCTTACCACTTTTAAGTTTCTTTCTTTGTTCTGTGCACTTGGTGTTTTGATTATTATGTGATGGGAGGATTTTCTTCTCTGGTCCAATCTATTTGGTGTTCTGTAGATTTCTTGTACTTTTAAGGCCATCTCTTTCTTTAGGTTAGGGAACATTTCTTCTGTGATTTTGTTGATTTTTTTTCTTTGCTTTATTCTATTACTATTACTCTTGGGCTTGGTAGTTTCATTGTATCCTGGATTTTCTGGAAGTTTTGGGTTAGGTGTTTTGTATGCTTTATAATTTCTTCAACCATTGAGTCAATTTCTTCTATGGTATCTTCTATGCCTGATATTCCCTCTATCTCTTGTATTCTGCTGGTGATGCTTGCTTCTATAGCTCCTGACTTCTTTCCTGGGTTTTCCATTTCCAGGGTTGCCTCTATTTTTTCTTTCTTTATTGTTTCTAATTCCTGTAGTTGTTTCAGCTGACATGGGTATTTATTTGAGATTCTCACCTGTGACTTTGGTTACTGAGGACCTCCTAGGAGGCAGGCAGGCTTTGGTTATGGGTATCAGGCCACTGATCTGCTTAAGTAGGAAACAGACCAAAAGAAACTTGGAGTAGAATGTTGTGGGTTGTGGGTGGATCTCTCCTCAGCTGTGCCCCATGTTTGTCCCAGTTGATATGGGTATGTGGGCAAGATTCTCACTTGTG
This sequence comes from Mus pahari, assembly GCF_900095145.1. NCBI lineage: Eukaryota > Metazoa > Chordata > Mammalia > Rodentia > Muridae > Mus > Mus pahari. The sequence goes on along the minus strand of NC_034590.1, from coordinate 34,632,918 downwards.
GACCTCCTCAGAGGTAGACAAGCTGGAGCATGTGGGCCAAGGTAATGTTTTCTAAAAGAGACTAAGTGAACATTTAAAGTGTCTGAATTCATAAGACAGTAGGACTTTTATGTTTGTTAAATGTTTAAAAATATCTTTTTAATTTAATTTTATTTTAAATTATTTTTTACACTCCATATTCCATTCCCCACCCCTTTGTTCCCACCCCTCAACTGCTCCACATCCCACACCTCCTCCGCACCATACCCTGTCTCCACATGGATGTTCCCACCCTCTACCCCATCTGACCTCCAAACTCCCTGGGGCTTCAGTCTCTTGAGGCTTAGGTGCATCATCTCTGAATGAACATAGACCTGGAAGTCCTCTTCTGTATCCGTGTTGGGGGCCAACATATCAGCTAGTGTATGCTGTCTGTTTGGTGGTCCACTGTTTGAAATATCTTGGGGGTCCAGATTAATTAGGACTGCTGGTCCTCTTATAGGATTGTCCTTCTCCTCAGCTTTTTTCAGCCTTCCCTAATTCAACCACAGGGGTCAGCTGGTTCTGTCCATTGGTTGGGTGCAAATATCTGCACCTGACTCTTTCAGCTTCTTGTTGGTTCTTTCAGAGGGCAGTCATGATAGATTCCTTTTTGTGAGTGCTCCATAGCCTCAGTAATAGTGTCAGACCTTGAGACCACCCCTTGACCTGGATTCCACTTTGGACCTGTCACTGGACCTTCTTCTCCTCAGTCTTCTCTCCATTTCCATCTCTGGAATTCTTTCAGACAGAAACAGTTTTTGGTCAAAGGTGTGACTGTGGGATGTCAACCCCATTCCTCACTTGATGTCCTGTCTTCCTGCTGGAGGTGGGCTCTCTAAGCTCCCTCTCCCTACTGTTGGGTATTTCATCAAAGGGCCCTACCTGTGAGTCTTGGGAGTCTCTCACATCCCAGGTCTCTGGTGCACTCTGGGGTGTCCCCCCAACTTCTTATTTCCTGAGGTTACCAGTTTACATTCTTTCTACATACCCTTGGGGCTTCAGTTCTTTTCCCTCACCCAAAACTAGATCAGGTCCCCCTATCCATTTTCCCTCTTAGGTACTTCACTCCCTCCCCAAATATGATTGCTTTCTTCTCTCTCCCAAGTGGGACTGAGGCGTCCTCACTTGAGCACTTTAGTTTGTTGAGCCTTTTGAATTCTGTGGACTGTATCTTGTGTATTCTGTTTGGGTATTTTTTGGCTAACATCCACTTATTACTGAGTACATAAATGCTCTAAAATCAAGAATTGATAAATGGGATCTCATAAAACTAGAAAGTTTCTGTAAGGCAAAGGATATAGTCAACAAGACATATTGACAACCCATGGATTGGGAAAAAATCTTCACTAACCCCACGTCTGATAGAGGGATATACCGCTCTTAGGAATATACCCAAAATATGCAGTGCCATGCCACAGGGGCACATGTTCCACTATGTTCATAGTGGCCTTTTTTGTGATAGCCAGAAGCTGGCAACAACCTAGATGTCCCATGACAGAAAAATGGATACAGAAAATGTGGTTCATTTAAACAATGAAATACTACTCAGCTTTTAAGAATGAGGGCATCCTGTGTTTTGCAGGCAAATGGATAGTACTAGAAAATGTCATCCTGAGTGAGGTAACTGAGACACAAATGTTTTAAAAATTTGATATCAATATTATTATGTGATCTTGGGGGTGACCAAGAAAGGAAAACTTGTGGGTTGACAGTGACATGCTTGAGTGTCTGCTTGAAAATGCTTTACTTGTGCAGCTTGCATTTTTATGAAGTCCATACAAGCTAAAATAATTAGAGAGGAGGGAGGCAGACTTGAGAAGAATAGCCCAAAGGATCTGGCTCTAGGCAGTCTGTATGGCATTTTCTTAATTAGTGTTTGATGTGGGAGGACACAATACATTCTGGGTGGGAAAAAATCTGAGGTATTGTTCCCAAATTTTATAATAAAGCATGCTGAACAAGCCATGAAGACAAAGCCAGTGAGATACAATCATCCCTTGCTTCTCATCAGCCCTCGTCTACATTTTCCTGCTTGAGTTTCTCTTATGACTTCCTTTGGTGATTGACTAATATGTATAAATGTAAGCAAAAAAAAAATCATTCCTCCTCAACTTGCTTTTGCTCATGGTGTTTCATCACAGCAATAGTAAGCGTAAGATACCTGCTGTTGGATGCTATGCAGGAAGAGCTGCAGTGGGCCAGTAAGCTCCTTGGAGAGAGCCCACCATCTTGCTCACCTGCAATGGATACACTCTGGTGAGGCACAGCCCCAGACATGTCCTTCTTTTCATGATTGCTTCTTACTACTAACATGTTTCCTCATGTTTACCTTGGCCAAGCCCTTCATTTCTTTGCCTTGATGTGAGTGGACAATGGGATATCGTTGCTGCCTATAGCCTAGTGTGATTATTTCCATGGTGATATCCCAACCTCTTTGGTAAGTTTCATGAAAATCAACATGAAGATAAACTGTAATGAAATTAATGCTGTTTAGAAGAATTAATGACATTATAGAATTCCTGATATGATTCAACTAATTTTAGTAAGAAAGTTTAAGGAGATGGTTTGAGTTGTTTTGCCAGAGAAGTGTAATAAAGTTAGAATCAAGACTAGAATACACCCCTACCTCATAGTAAGTAAATGCTTAACAGGTAGGAATCCAATGAAATTTTATAAATTTCCATAAGAAAAGAAATAGACTTGGGACAAATTTGTGATCGAGAAAAAATATTTATGCAAGATCATTTTTTATTCAAGTAAGGCCAAAGATGAACAGAATGATAAAGCAAGGATATAGGAAACTATTGTTTTGAACTTATAATGAGGTTATACAATGAAACATGATTTGAACTTACAATGATATCCTCTTTAACTCCCCTTTTGTGTAACTTTTGTCTATGAGGTAATTTTATAAGGAACTTTTGTTCCATAAACTGAATCCAAGAACACATTAAAATCATCATTCACCACAATCAAGTAAGCTTCATCCTAAGGATGTAGGAATGGCTCAATATATGGAAATCCAGCAATTTAATACACTATATATTCAAACTCAAGGAAAAAAGTCACATGTTCTCCTCGTTATATGTAGAAAAACCATTTGACACAAACAATGCTTCATGTTAAAAGTATTAGATAGTTTAGGAATTCAAAACCTGTCCATAAACATAATAAAAGCAATACACAGCAAACCATCAGCCAATGTGAAACTAAATTGGAGAGATACTTGAAGCAAGTCCACTAAATCAGGGACAAGACAAGGATGCAAACTCTCCCAGTATCTGTTCTATACAGTACTCAAATTTCTAGCTAAAGCAGTAAAAGAACAAAAGGAGATCAAGGAAATACAAATTGAAAACAAGACAAGGGATCACTAATTGCAGATGATATGATAGCATAGATAAGAAAGAAATTAGGGAGACAACTCCCTTCACAATAACCACAAATAATATAAAATATCTTGAGGTAACTCTAACCAATACCTATATAACAATAACTTCAAGTCTCTCAAGAAAGAAATCGAAGATCTCAGAAAACGGAGCGATTTCCCATGCTCATGTATTGGCAGAATTGACACAGGAAAAATGAGCATCCTACCAAAGGCAATCTATAGATTCAATGCAATCCCCATCAAAATCTCAACACAATTCTTCAAAGACATGGAAAGAGCAATTCTCAAATTCATCTGAAAAGGAAAAAAAAACAATTCTTAACACTAAAAGAACAGTTGGGGGGAATCACCATCCCTGGCCTCAAGATTTACTACAGAGCAATAGTGATTAAAACTGCATGACATTAGTACAGAGACAGACATATTAATCAAAGGAATAGAATTGAAGACCCCCAAATAAAACCAAACACTTACAGTCACTTGATCTTTTTCAAAGACATCAAAAATATACAATGAAACAAAGAAGGCATCTTCAGTAAAAAACCTCCTAAATCCATCTGTCCCCACTGGAGGAAAGGCTTTCATTGTAAATATAACTAAAACTAAATTTGATAAAGAAGGCAAAGATCTGACACTTTTAATCTCCTTTCAGGGCAACTCTCAGTTTCACCAGTAAGAGAGCAAAACCCACAAGCCCACCTGGTGACTAATATACGGGAGAAATCTCACCATAAACTTTCAATAAAAATTGACAATAAAAGTTTTAAATACCTAAGAGAAACACTGAGAAATGATACCACACTGAGGTGAGCTTACGTTCTTCACACTGGACAGTCCTACCAGGGCCTCAACTGAAAATAGTAGCTGCTCTCTCCCCAGCATTTATTCCTCGAGATTTTTATAAATGGGAGAACCTAGATGGAAGAAATGTGACTGTTAGTCACCTAGGGGTTCACCTGGTCATTACCTTGATAGGTAGAGATATCTCAGAAGACTTAAACGTTGTCCTTGCTAGTGGAGAAAAGGGAGAATGTCTCCAAATAGAAGATTATCAAAATATCAATAGCAAAAGAAGCTGCTCTTCTAAGGGCTGCTGTTGAACACCTTACTCTTTACCTAGAATAAATCAAAGAAGATCCTGTATGGGTAGAAGAATGACCATTAAACAGTGATAAATTACTGATTTACAACAATTAGTTAAACACTCATTTTACAGATTCATCTCCCTAGAATTCCTGAGGAATACTTCAGGTTTTATAATTAAAAGAAAAGTGTGAGGAGGCTCCTCCAGGATTGAACAGCAGTTACCAAAACCATAAAGAGCTGGGGCTTGCCTCAATGTGGGCTCCCTATTGCCTTTGCCATATCTGTATATACCCTACTATTAGTCTGGGACATTAAGAACTGCTACTTTCCAAAGTAACTTCATGAGCAAGATAGCAAATGTCTTATCTTTTCAGTATCTACATTGAATAACCCAGGACTAGCTGACAGATTTGAGTGGACAGTCCAACAATTTACCAGAAAGCTATAGCTGGTGAATTAACACCCTTATTAAATCTGTATATATATATATATATATATATATATATATATATATATATATATCCAGCTCCTCCACTCTTGGCAATGGAGCACACCCACTGTGGAAATCCCTACCCACTCCCCAAGATCTGTATAGCACTAGTTACAATGAATAAACTTGAACTGTCTCACTGAAGATGATCCCGGAAGTTATTTCCTTGTACTCACTATCCTGTGTTCCTGCTCTCTTCACGCTGATGGGCCCATAGCTGACCACGTCTGAGGAAGGAGGGAACCACAACCATAGCTGGATGGAGAGAGGGAACTTGGTAGGAGAGGGGATGGAGAGAGAATGGGGTTGGGGATCAGGTGTGAGGAGACTCAGGGGATCTTGAGAGGGATTGGGGAAAGAATGGGAATCTTGGGTGAGGCAGAACAAACCTAAGACCAGGGATTGGGAAGGTTCCTGGGGCTTTATGGGGTTAAACCTAGCTGAGGTTTCTAGCAGCTGAGGATATGGAGACTGAATTGGCCACCTGCTGTAGCCAGGCCAGCCTTTCAGTAGAGGGAAGGGTGCCCCCTCCTTCTCTTCAGTGGAGAGGGAGCCTAAGGAGAGAACAATGACAGAGTTGGAGAGCCTGGTTCAGACTGCTGTAAATATGGATGGAATTACCAGAGACTGCTGCAGCAAGTAGGGTCTACTGTACTGTTTCAGGGTTAGGGCATATTATAGCCTTTTATGGGTACAAGTGGAAAAGGATAATTAGTAATGTGAAGCAAGCAGAAAGGGCTGATTGGTTATGGTATAGCTCCTAATTATCAAGGGTGCAGGAAGCCAGTGGGACTTAGGCTCTGAGTCATGCTGCCTTGTAAAGAGCTATGTACAAGGTCACTTTTCGGTCAGGACCAGCCACCTGTGTTCAGGGACTCTCTCCAGACAAAGACAGGCAGACTGAGAAGCCTGTCTAAGAAAGGGAGTCCCCCATTTTGCACTGAGCTCAGAAATCTATCCAGTGATTAGGGTACTGTTACCTTAATAGCAAGGTTCACCAACAGGGAGAGGGACACCAACCACCCACAGAACCTTCAACTCCTAATTGGTCCTGCCTAGAAGATGTGTAGGCATAAAGAGGTAGCAGATTTTCAAGGAATGCCCAAACAATGACTGACCCAACTTGAGACCCAGCCCAGAAGAGAGAGCCAACCTCTGACACTGTTAAAGATATTCTGCTATGCATGCACACAGGAGACTAGCAAAACTGTCTTCTGAATGACTTCATCCAGCAGCTGATGGAAAGAGATGCAGAGACCCATGGCTAAACATTAGGCAGAGTTCAAGGAATCGTGTGGAAGAGTGAAGTGAAATATTATAATCTAATGACAAATTAGCCAAGATTAGCCAAGTAAGACGTTTACTAAACAGTTCTGGGGACAGAACAGAAGGTGGGTGTATTATTTAGGATTTGATTGCTGTGAATACACACCATGATCAAGACAACTCTTATAAGGACAACATTTAATTGGCTGGCTTACAGGTTCAGTGGTTCAATCCATTATCATCAAGTGCATGAACATGGCAGCATTCAGCCAGGCATGGTGCAGGAGGAGCTGAGAGTTCTACATCTTCATCTGAGAGCTGCTAGTGGAAGACTGCTTCCAGGCAGCTAGGATGAGGGTCTTAAAGCCCATGACCACAGTGACACACTTACTCCAACAGACCATACCTCCTAATAGTGCCACTCCCTGGGCCAAGCATATTCAAACCTTAGCAGTGGGTTATACCAAGGAAATAAAAAATTCTGTTATATGTTTTACATATTAACTGATAACATCTTGCCAATCAGTTTTTCTCAAAGCTAGTGATTTATTAAGACTATCGTGTATGGCTGGAGAAATGGCTCAGCTGTTAAGAGCACTGACTGCTCTCTGGAGGTCCTGAGTTGAAATCCCAGCAACCACATGGTGGCTCACAACCATGATTGTATGACCTCTTCTGGTATGTCTGAAGATGGCTACAGTGTACTTACATATAATAAATAAATAAATAAATAAATCTTTTTTAAAAAAAAAACTATTGTGTAAAGGTTTTAATGTTACTCTACATTTAGGAGGTGGTCAAATAATGGCCTCAAAGGAACTAGGTAAAATTAAGTTAATACGTCTCTATTTTACAGCATTTTGCTTCTTCATAATCTTGAAGAGAGGTCACTTGAACTTGTACAATCCTCTTTAATGTTTTTGTCAGATTTTTGAGATAATAATATAATGAAATCAGGAAATAAACTCATAAAGTAATATTACCATGACTGTCTAAATTTGAGCTAAATAAGAACAATACCAATAGACATGCCCAAGTGTGCAGGGAGCAGACAAGAAATCAGCTCTACATAAAGATCTACAGGCAACTGAAAACATCCAGAATGAAAGGTGGTTTGTCAAAGTAAGAGCACACCAATTGGTTGTCCAAGGACAAAAAGTCATCCTACAAAAATATATACAAGTAACATTATATGGACTGGACAGGTTATACTTAAGAATATTTTTATATGTACATACAAATATATGCAAAATAACAATCTAGGCCATATATTTGAATGACATTTGGGAGAACTGCAGGAGAGGTTTTTCTGAAGAAAGAAAGGGAAGAAAGAAATGCTATAATTATATGATAGTCACAAAAATAATATAGTAAAGAATTTAAATCTTAGCATAATTTCATCCTTTGCCAATTTGTAAGATCTTTTATAAAATTACAGCATATCTTTACTCTGGGAACTACAGTTCACACATGAAATCCTAAAACAGAAGTAAACATAGGGAAGATATCAACATATATACATAAGCAAGGTTTTAGTAATAGATTTTCCACAGCCAACTCTCTTATTGAGTTATTGCTCTGAGGAAACAAAGGATAACATTTAATTGTGGTTGATGTACAGTTCAGAGGTTAAGTCCATTACCATCATGGTGGGAGGGATGGTGGCATGCAGGCAGACATGGTGTTTGAGAGGTAGCTGAAGATCTACATCTGATTCCACAGGGAGCAGGAAGAGAGAATGACAGTGAACCTGGCTTGAGCTTCTGAAACCTCAAGTCCACTCCCTGTGTGAGACACTTCTTCCACCACCGCCAACCCCACGTAAATGCCACTTCCTAAGTGGTAAAAAGTAAGTATGGGATGTAAATATTCAAAATGTACAACTTAATTGAAAGAAATTACCTACAAAACCCATCAATAAGGACAATAAATAGATAGCAACAACAAATTTAGTGGTGTCATCCAGCAACACATACCAAACCGTTTGTGGTGATGCTATTGTAACCATATTTGCTATACATCAGAGTACAAATCACAGAAATATAACTTGATTTAGATTTAAGATGCAGCAATTGCAAGAAACCCTGGAAGCATCGCTTCAGGAAGATAAACAATCCACAAAGAGATCAAAATGAAAAATCATTCCAGCCCAACATATTAGTTCTGGATCAATCTTTGGAAACCCGATGCCATTTCATTGATTGCAAGTGTATGTCAACTCAATAGAATTTGCAGTTTCCAGACAATAATCATTCCAATTACAAGTACACAATAAAGCATAAGGGATGGCTACATCTAGACTTAAAGACATAGAATATAGCATGGTCTCTGACTGAGATAGCTTACAGGAAATACAGCTATAAAATAAATATGACGTTTTCCTAACGTGAGATGCTATTGACTGGGAGCATAAACGTACGTGGGAGTAGAGTCTTGGATAATCATTCTGAAGGACTGGGAGAGGTCTGGCTACACAGATAGAAAAATGTCACCAGGTTGTTAATAGCATCCACTCCCAGCTTTTTGGGTAGAAAGCAGGCCTTTTATTTCCTTTAGGGAGGAGACAAATTCTGAGTGTTTAACATTTCTTATTTACCTAATACACCTTTGGCACAAGGGCCTTTGGGCCTCCATCAAATAATGACATTAAGCAACTACATTATTCATCTACATAACTATTTGAATATATTTTGTTCTCACTTCATAATTGTGCTGGATACTTTTACACCAGATTGACCCAAGCTACAGCCATCAGAGAGTTGGGAACCTCAATTGAAAAACAATGCCTCTATAGGACTGGACTATAGGAAAGCCTACAGGGAATTTTCTTAATTGGTGATTGATTGGGGAGGGCACAGCCCATTGTGGGTATTGTTATCCCTGGATTTGTGGTCCTGAGTTCTAAAAAAAAGTAGGCTGAGATAGTTATAGGGAGCAAATCAGTAATCAGCAGCCTCTATAGCCTCCGGGTCAGCTCCTGTCTCCAGGTTCCTCTCTTGCTTGAGTTCCTGCCCTTACTTCCTTTAATGATAGACTATGATGATAGACTATGACGTGAAAGTGTAAAACAAACCAACCTTCCCTACTGCAATGCGCTTTGCTTCAATTTGTTTCATTGCGGCAGAAACCCTAAGAAACTAGTGTACTCAGGATAAAAAACAGTAGGAAACGAGTACGTCATGTTGTGATTCTATGTTCCCCCCCCCCAAAGCAATTTATTTATCAATGGAACCAACTTTATCCAAGATTGTGTAAGGGCATCCCATTTTGTTGGATAAATGATTAAGTCTCGAAAAAAGTCTCATTAATTCACTACCACATAACGTTTTGATGAATCTGAATAACAGCATGAGACCAATCTACTTTCACTAACGAACTCCACAAAATGTTTAAGAAAAGGCACCTGAGAAACGACAAGAAAGAAAGCAGCAGCATACGGAGCTCAAGGCCAGCCTGGCCCACACTGTAAGAGTAATTAAAACTCTTACCCACAAGACAAAGGTGTGGGTTTCGTGGGCTGTTTCCAGGAAGGATGAAGAAGAAACAATGTATGAACTTGCCATTTACGCAATTTCAAAGACATATAGACTTATCAAGAGAAGAAGACAGATATTTCTAGGTGAATATATCACAAAGTCTCTTAACAAACAAATAATATCCTGCATCCTTTAAAGGAAAAGATAATATAAAATAATCAAGTGAGATATACCTCAAATGTTCAAGGCTGATTCAACACTTTATAACATTGATTCATTCATTCATCTTATCCATACCTGAAAAATGGAAAAGGGGACATTTTAACACATGAAGAACCCCCAATTTTATAAAAGCAACACTCGGTCATGTTACAAACTCTAAAATAAAACTATAAGTAGAAAGAATTTTCTCGAACTCATAAAGCGTCCTGTCCCATGATGACTAGAAACTCAATTCTTTTCCTATGAGAACAAACAAACTTGTATCAGTAAAAGAGTAGGCACAATTACATATGTAATTCAGAATGGAAATCCTGGGGATAGACGGAGAGTGAGATCATCAGTCTATTCTGACGACAGTATAAAAGTATAATAATCATAAAGCAATTGCTTTCAAGAAATGATGAAGGAAAGAGAAGCACCCTTATAAAACTGTGAGCCTTAATAATGATATAGCACATGTATTCAGAATATGTCAACTGCAAATGAGTTTACTGGTGAGATCTCTGAGCTAACAAAGGGTTGATTCATCAAACATGAACACTTACGAATTAGGCTTCTCTAAATTGTTCTTTATGTGCAGTTCAAAATTGAGAGTCAATAAAAGACAAGTTTCAACCTTGGAGCATACATTTTTCATAACATATTTACAATAAAAGAACATCAATATAGACTGATTAAAAACCACAACCAAGTAAATAGAAAACTCACTGAAGAAAGGAATTTTAAAAACTAATATAACCATCCAAGTTCCCATTCAGTTTTAGATTGATATTCCTAACATTCTTTCTGCTATCAGCAAACGACAATGTAATGCCCTTTTTGCCCTTAAAGAGCAAAATGAGAGCTATGTAAAAATCTAGTTGGCGCTTAAAGTCAGATTACAGTTTTTCTCAAATGTGTGTTACTTTTTCATGTCTCCAACGTGTGCTTCTTTGTCTCAGATTCCCATTCTAGTTTTGTAGCTCACTATAGCAGATAAAGCTGGGCTGGAACATGTCTATTCATCAGCGTTTTTTTTAGAATCGTTTCTTTCTTCTCTGAAACAAAATAGGAAAACTTTTATAACATTTTAAATCACTGTAGTTTTAGACACAAACTTAAGGCACCTCATTCTGTTTGTAATTGTTTGTATACTAAACCGAGCATCGTCTGCCCTCTGGTGGCCCGTACGTTGAACAACAGTTTCTTTGAATTCTAGAGGAAGGAATTTCAGCATATATGAGTCCCTCTGGTGGCCATGATTAGAACAGCAACTGTAAGAACTTTTCAAAAAAAAAAAAAAAAAAAAAAAAAAGTTCACTTCTCTTAATCAAGAATGAGAAGCCCAGGTTCCGGCTCCCGCGGCTCTAAGGCGCGCGCTGTCCCTGCCCGGAGGTCCCAGCTTCCGCGTCCCAGGCTTGGCCTCCACCCAGCCTGGGCCTCCGCCCCACTCCCGCCCCAGCCGCGTCCCGCCGAGCCCGCGGTCAACCGAGCCGCCAGTGACGCCCGCACAGCCACGGGGACCCGGGCGGGGGGAGCCATGCCGTGCCGGAGGGAAGAGGAAGCCGGCGACGAGGCGGAGGGGGAGGAGGACGACAACAGTTTCCTCCTGCTGCAGCAGTCCGTGACTCTGGGGGGCTCTGCGGACGTGGACCGGCTCATCGCCCAGATCGGCGAGACGCTGCAGCTGGACGCGGGGCACGATGGCCCGGCCTCGCCATGTGCTGCCCCGGGCCCCCCGCCCGCGCCCCCGCGGGTCCTGGCCGCGCTGCCGGCGGACAAGGCCGGGGCCCCAGCGAGGCGGCTGCTGCGGCGAGCAGCATCAGCGGAGGCCGGGGACCCTGCGCCCCCGGGGGCCGTGCGCTGCGTGCTGGGGGAGCGCGGGCGCCTGCGGGGCCGGGCGGCGCCCTACTGTGTGGCGGAGATCGCCCCGGGAGCCAGCGCGATGCCCCAGCAGCCCGGCCTTGAGGTATCCCCGGGGATGGGCAAAGTAAGCATCCCGCAGCCACTGTCCGGCCGGTGCCGGCGGGATTGGCTCCGGAACGCAGCCGCGTCCCGCCGCCAGCAACAGCGACGCGGATCTCAGTCGGAGACCCGCACGAGCGACAGCGACCCGCCCAGGCTCCTGCAGCAGCTCCTGCTTTCGGGAAACCTCATCAAGGAGGCGGTGCGGAGACTTCATTCGCGAGGGCTACAGCTACAGGCAAAGCTTCCCGCTCACTCTTTCCTTGGGCCTTTGTCAGCCCCGGTGCATGAGCCGCCTTTGCCCGGGAGCCCCCGCGTAGCCTGCAGCGACCCTGGCGATTGCGATGGTGGGCACAGCTCAGAACTGGGGACGGCCTTCTTGTCCCTGGCAGCTAATAACCCCGGTGGCCACAGCACCAACCTGTAGCCGGGGACCAAGGACTTCACCCAGCTGGGGCTGGTGGAGGAAAATAAGCTAAGGAAGACAGCCGAAATATCGCAAATATTTTCATGAGTTGAGAGACCCAAACTGTTTGAAACCCACGACTTAGGTTTGTTTAAAACAGATTATATAGAGCACACCGCAGGCTGTCAGCAGGACTCCTTTTTTTTGGCATAATCCAACCTAGTCGCTGCAATTCCGCGCAGACTCTCCGGGCCAAGCAGGCACCACGTGGCCACGGTTCATGCTCTCAGAATCAACTCAGCCAGCTATGGAACGAAGGACAATGATCCCCGTTACTTGCTGTACTTTCCAGGACTGGTTCCTGATCCACTTTGGGGGAGGAGGAAACAGGAATGGACATAATTTCGGGGAGCGCCCCGAAATGCCACACTTGAACATTTTATGACAGTTAAAAGACCATCTCATCTTTTGCGGTGCTGGTTTCAATGTAAAACATGAGGTACCACAGCAGGACCCTCTTGGGGCTGAATAGAAGTAACCGTTATTTGTCTGCCCCCTCTTTTTTCAAAGGGTTGCTGTTAGCAGAGTGTTGAAAGAAAGCTGTACCCCATGTGTGTAGGGCGGGAGGCAGCAGTTAGCAGTGCTGGGTGATGGAAGGGCATGGCGAAGCACCGAAGGAACCCTCCTGCCTTTGTAAAGTGTGTTTTTAAAGGAGACCCATTCCTCTTTAGGTTCAAGGTCAGTTTCCTGGGTGTATTCCGTGGGGTGGGACTCCAGCACAGACACTAACCGAATTGCCTTGCTGAGGGAAGAGCACACTGTTTTGCAAAAGTTGGAGTCCTTTAAGGGCTCTCCTGCCATCTCTGGGAGGGGGTGGGGTGGCTGGTATTGAGTGTCTGTGCTCCTGGCCCGAGGCCCCCTCCCCTTCCACTTCTTCCAGCTTCCAGACAAACTGCCTGGAGACAGTGACTGCATTCCACCTTTCCCCCTTGTTTCTGCTGCTCTACTCAAGTGGGGTGACGCTGCTGATGCTAGGGGCCCGGATAGGGGGCTGTGGAGGCTCCTCATAATGGGCACTCCAGGGACACAGTCTCACACAACCGTGTATAATGAGCTCTAGGGGCCAGCTCTGCAGGGAACAGCTGCAGTTCTCTGGATAGACAGAGTTGATTTCCTCCTTCTGACCCTCCCCCAGCTGTGCCAGCTGGCCTTTGTAAGGGAAGGAAACCTAGTAAAAAATGTGACCTTCCAAATGGGAAAGCTGCAGGCTTTTTGCTATTGTGACTGTGAAGTGCTTCGAAATACTGTTCACTCTGAGCGACCGTTTTCGTTTTAGTTTTATGGAGTCAATGGCTTGTTCAGCATCCAGATGTGGCTATTGACATATCTACTCTTCGCACGGGAGTGACTGGAGTTGTGGCTGTCCTGATGATAGGATTTTAACTTAACTGAAATAACTGTTTTTGCATAAATGTATTGGGTTTTTTTCCGATAAAAAAATAATGAGAAGTCCAAAAGTATAAACCAGGACATTCTGTATATTTTTTACGAGTCTAGTGAATGTATACGAAAATAAATGAGACATGCGTTCTTAGTGTGACAATTATACTTAAGCCTAACTTTTTTTCCAGTAATGCTAGAGAAACTACTAAATCAGGCTGCGTGCATGGGCCTAGTGTATAGCTTAGATTTATTATTTTCGATGATTTTTTTACAGGTCTCAATGGTTTATTTGATTATTTGACCAAATGTATGTCATAAGGTAATATACTCTGAATGAGTTTGAAATGCCCAACATTCCTTGGCTTACTGTTCATGAGATGAATTAATGAACAGTCAAATAACCTGGGATGCATCTCAAGGGGAAGCACCAAGGCTTGACACTGTTACTGATGTTGTGGTGTGCTTACAGACAGGAGCCTAGCATGGCTGTCCTCTGAGAGGCCCAACAAGCAGCTGAAAGAGCCAGATTCAGATACTTACACCCAACCAATGGACAGAAGCTGGAGACCCCTGTGGCTGAATAAGGGAAAGGGTGGAAGAAGCTGAGGAGGAGGGTGACCCCATAGGAAGACCAGCAGTCTCAACTACCCCAGACTCCTGAGATCTTTCAGACAGCATATACTAGCTGGTCCGAGGCCTCTGACACAAATGCATCAGATGACTGCACGGTCTGGCCTCAATGGGAGAAGATGCACCTAATTGAGGCCTCAGGGAGTGGGGAGGCCTGGCAGGAGGGAAGGTGGCTACATCTTCTTGGAGACAGGGGGAAGGAAGAATGGGATGTGGAACTGTGGGAGGGCATACAGGGAGGTGGATAACAACTGGACTGTAACAAAAAAATAAAGGTAATAAAAATAAAATAGTGCATGAAGCAGCAGGAGGTGTGGGTGGGCTTAACCTCTAGAAAGTCCTGGATACCTGTGATCTGAAAGGCTCCCAAGACTCAATGGGGATGCACCTTATCCTAAATGTCCAACAGTGGGGAGATGGAACCTAAAGATCCTAACCTCCAGTAGTTAGACAAGGCCCCCAGTGGAGGGATGGGGCCACCCACCTACCTTCAAAATTTTTGACCCATAATTGTTCCTGTCTAAAAGAAATGCAGGGACAACAATAGAGCAGAGACTGGAGGAAAGGGCATGCAATGACCAACCCAAATTGAGATCTGTCTCATAGACAGGCACAAAACCCTGAGGGTACTATAAATGCCACGCTGCGCTTGCAGACAGGAGCCTAGTATGGCTGGCCTCTGAGAAATTCTACCAGTAGTTGACTGAGACAGATGCACATACTTATAGTTAACCATTAGACCGAGGCCAGGGACCCCTATAGAAGAGTTATGGGAAGGGATCAAAGGAGCTGAAGGGGATGGCAACCACATAAGAAGAACAACAGCATCAAATAACCTGGACCCCTCACAGCCCTCAGAGACTAAGTCGCCAACCAAAGAGCATACTTGGGCTGGTCTGTGGCCCCCACTACATATGTAGCAGAGGACTACCTTGCCTGGCCTCGGTGTGAGATAATGAGCCTAATCCAGTAGAGACTTGGTGCCCCAGGGAAGGGAGAGGCTGAAGGGTGAGGTAAGGGTGGGTGTGTGGGTAGGAGGAGAACCTTCTCAGAGCGAAAGGGGAGGAAGTATGGGCCAAAGAATCAGGAAAGGGGACAACTTTTGGAATGTAAATAAATAAAACAATTGAATTTAAAAAGAATAGTAGGATGGTTTTACCACGTAAAGCATAACCTTCTACAGTGGAGGTGACCAGAAGACTTTTCCTTAGCTAATGCATAAGGAACTGGTATATGAGAAGACCACAAATACACTTGCGTCTTTCCCACAGTGCCCAGGGAAGCAAAGGGTGAAAATGCCTGTCTCAAATGCAATAGGTTAAATTGAATCCCACAAAGGAAAGGTCCATGTGTCACCACCAAATTACAAATTTAAGGTGTGAGTATCACCTTAAGGGACAGTATAGCCAGAGCAATATTCATAAGGGTTACGTCTGACTAATGAATCAAAATGTTTTCAAAAGTGAGATAGACAGGAAACCTACTAAATTCTTAATCTGTCTATATAAGCAGGAAAGTCAGAGCAAATGAACAAAAGGTGACTTAGAATCATAGTGACATCTGACTTAGAATCATAGTGACATCTGTCTTAGAATCATAGTGACATCTGTCTTAGAATCATTGTGACATCTGTCTTAGAATCATAGTGACATCTGTCTTAGAATCAGAGTGACATCTGAATTAGAATCATAGTGACATCTGACTTAGAATCATAGTGACATCATCGAAATTTGGGCAATTATTGACTCAGGGCACCAGCGATTTAGGAGAGACTAATATCTGTTTAAAAAGGGACTTGCTACAATATCAAAAGATTGTTCAATCAATCGTTCTCCTGCCCTTCACACAAAGAACTATGACCTACTAGTGTAACACGACATTGGTGGGAATGAATCAAGCAGACATTTCAAAGTCTACTAAACATTGCTTCTGAGTAGGATCCCAGGCATCATTATGAACCAAAGTTAATGTGGAGGCTTATAGAGTTCAGGTGAACTTGAGAGAGAGAGAGAGAGAGAGAGAGAGAGAGAGAGAGAGAGAGAGAGTCTGTGCTTTGCTTTTTACATTAAATTTTATTTTACTTCGTGTAGGTTTTTTAGTGTTTGCCTGTGTAACACACACATGCAGTGCACATAGGACTAAAATGACAGATGGTTGTGATCCACCACGTGACTGTTGTGAGTCAAATTGAAACACATCATCTGGAAGAACTTAAGCCATAGATCCAATCTTTGGTTCTGATCAATGGAGTTTTAGCCAGAGTCTGACACATATTGATTCTAGATGGTCCACAAATATCGTGTGTTGGGTTTATATATCCAGACTCAGAATGCAAAGTTGATATTGTTACTCTTTGGTAGAATCACCATATTTGTTCTCTGACCTCTGCCTCTCTGACCTCTGCCTCTACCAGAAGAAATTGTGAAACAAAACAATATAAGTTACTGTAAGGATTGCAGAAACTGTGTCATCATCAAATACATGAAAGATACACATAGTGGTGTCCACCACATTTTCGTTTAACTCTCCTGTTACGGTTGCATACAAAATACATAGATCACGATGGATGAAAGTTTATTATTTCTAAATAAAAAAGTAGAAATTCTGATTGTAACTCCTATATACATTGTTTCTTACATCTCCTGCCACCTGATATATGACTTTGTATTTTCTCTGTACCTATCTGGAAGATCATAAGAATAAATATTTTCAGCTAACAATGTGTGCATTTATTCATCTATGTCAGTGGATGTAAATTTTCAGCCCTCTAGAATAGTTTAATTTTAATGGATGTTGATTATTTTCCTCTTGCAAATTTCTCCAGTATATTGGCAGCATTCTGCTGACCAGACCTAGTGAACAGGCAGTAGC
This sequence comes from Mus pahari, assembly GCF_900095145.1. Lineage (NCBI taxonomy): Eukaryota > Metazoa > Chordata > Mammalia > Rodentia > Muridae > Mus > Mus pahari. The sequence goes on along the minus strand of NC_034590.1, from coordinate 34,615,672 downwards.
AATCACTCTGGACTTCTTGGTGAAATATATGCAATTAGAAGATAGTAAATAAATCCAGTAAAAATTCAAAGGTCTTCTACTTCAGTCAAACTTCTAGGAGATCAGTGGTTGTGCCATGTAAAAATATTTCCAATAAAAAGATAGAAATCTTACTTATTAAGGACACATACAACCGAGAAAGAAGTTCAGCATATACAGAGTCTGTCAGAAGAGTTTTGAAAATGATGTTGCATTTATTTATCATATCATTGATCTGTATCTGTGTGGGCTCCAGTGCATACAGTGCCATTTGTGCAAATATCAGAGGACATCTCAAGATGACTGGTTCGGTTCCTGTGTTATACCTCATGAACCCAGGAATTGGACTCAGATAATTAGAGATATTAGCTAAATGCTTCTTCTTCTTCTTCTTCTTTTTTAAATCAACTCACTGGTCAAGTTCTGGTGTTTTGGAGGTGTACTGGCCAGCTTTGTGTCAACTTGACACAGCTGTAGTTATCACAGAGAAAGGAGCTT
>NC_034590.1:34604357-34614524 GCF_900095145.1 Mus pahari | reverse complement strand
CCCAGGTGGGGCAGTCCCTGGATGGTCCTTCCTTCCATGTCAGCTCCAAAGTTTGTCTCTGTAACTCCTTCCATGGGTATTTTGTTCCCCATTCTAAGGAGGAATNAAGTATCCACACTTTGGTCTTCCTTCTTGAGTTTCATGTGTTTTGCAAATTGTATCTTGGGTATTCTAAGTTTCTGGGCTAATATTTACTTATCAGTGAGTGCAGATCATGTGAGTTCTTTTGTGATTGGGTTACCTCACTCAGGATGATATCCTCTAGATCCATGCATTTGCCTAAGAATTTCATAAATTCATTGTTTTTAATTGCTGAGTAGTACTCCATTGTGTAAATGTACCACATTTTCTGTATCCATTCCTCTGTTGAAGGGTTCTTTCCAGCTTCTGGCTATTATAAATAAGACTGCTATGAACATAGTAGAGCATGTGTCCTTATTACCAGTTGGAACATCTTCTGGGTATATGCCCAGGAGTGGTATTGCTGGATCTTCCAGTAGTACTATGCCCAATTTTCTGAAGAAACACCAGACAGATTTCCAGGGTGGTTGTACCAGCTTGCATTCCCATCAGCAATGGAGGAGTGTTCCTCTGAAAGATAATTCTTAATCTGTTATTTGACCCAACTTAATACTCAATTTTTGATAAGGAGTCATTAGTACAGAAACTTTCAAGAAGTATGATTGGAAAACTGGTCAGAAAGACATTCAAGCAAAGAATGTATGTGTAGATTTGTGGGCATGTGATAGCCACCCCTAACCTGATGGCATTATGTATTTATATACCCAGAAATAAGCTCTTCTATCCCAGTCAGTAGAGACACTCCCCACAGTGCTCTCAGACCTGTGCAATAATTTACACAATTCCCTTGTGATGGCTAAAATAACTTAATGTAATACAAGATATCCCTTCACAACCACTGATCTTTGCCTATCAGATAATAGTGACCTGCCAAGAGGCATTTGCTGACAGGAACCTGGTGTGGCTGTTCCTTGGGAAGTTCTACCAGCAACTGAACAATGTAGCTGTAGATGCTTGAAGCCAACCATCAAACTGAGTTCAAGAATCCAGGTCAGGGATCTGGCAGAAGGGCTGGAAGAGTAGAGAGATTGTAACACCATTTGATGAACAACAGTGCCTGGCAGGACAACCCAGTGCTCCCAAGGACTAGACCGCTAACCAAGGAGTGTACACAGAGGCATCCATGACTCCAGATATGTATGTAGCAGAGGATGGCTTTGCCTGGTAGAAATGTAAGGGTCCTGTCCTTTGATGCCCCAGCCTAGAGGCATGCAGGAGCAGTGGAGCAGGAGAGGGAGTGAGGGTGGGGGAGCACCCTTATAGAGGCAAAGGGGAGGGGAGCGAAGGTGAATGTGGGATGGGGGGGTCTGTGGAGAAGTAACCGGGAAGTGGAATATCATTTGGGATGACAACAATTGGAATGATTAATTAAAAATAAAATGAAATAAAATAAAAAGAAGAGGATAATAGCTATCCTGCTGTGAGGTGTCTATTTGATTTTTCGTTTGTTTTGCTTTAATTTTTTTTTGTAGTAGTAGTTCTTGATGGTGTTTGCTTTTTATTTGTTTGGTTTGGTTTTGCTCAACTGTTCTTTTTATTAGTATACACAGGGAAAGAGAAACAACTATTTTACACTCCCTTGGTTGTTTCTCTTTCCCTGTATGTACTAACAAAAGAAGAGTTGAGCAAAATAAAACCAAAAGCAATTCTCTTGCCTAGCTGTCAGTTCCACACGTAATTATATTCCTTTGATAGCCACTATTTAAACCCTCTTTTTAGCCAGCGTCAACACTTTTTGTCTCCAAGGCTGCTTGCTGTCTTTCTCTTAGCAGAATACATTTCTTTAATCTAAATTTGAATTGAGGCTAAGGCTTTGGGCTTTCCCAGTGGATTTGAATGTCTCAAGAATTTCTCTAAATGGAAGACACTGGATTTGAAATAAATGCTTGCTAGAAGTTACCTCATCTAGTGGGGATTTCAATGTCAAGCATATGGGATGCCTCATGTGTTGTATTTCCTGGCTGTCATTGCCATTGAAGATCTAGACTGCCTCCATTTTAGGCTTAAGTTTCAAGTTACAATAAAGACAAGCTATGCTCCTTCCTGTTGAGGACTAAATGTCTGTTTCTCAAAGCTTGGACCATGTCCCACTTTTAACTTTACCTAAAATTGCTCTGTAGTGTGGGTTCCAGGAATGGCAGTCCTGTCCTTGTTTCAAAAGGTAATAACCAACCTGCCACCCAACCCTTGTTTCAAAAGGCTTGTTATGGCTACCTTGCTATGACTGCCTGTTGTTATGCCCAACTTGCAACCATTGTTGGGAGTGCTTAGGATTAATTTGTTATTGTTTGGTTTCAGACCTTGGGACTAGGGACTGAGGTGCATATTTTAAATATCAAAGCAAACCTATCCTCTAGATTTCCCCAGCATCTCTTTGTCCCAACCTGGCATATCCTTCTCCCAGCCCTAAACTTTCCACCCCAGGGGCTGGGCTGCTCTTCCCCCAGATGATCTTCCCTATATGATCCAGACATTTTGGTCTCCTTGCTCTCTCTCTCTCCTCTTTACGCTCTCTCTCTCTGCACACGTACCCTTTCTCTTCTTCTCTTTACCCTTCCACTGCTTGAAGGGTCTGGCGTGGCCTTAGTGGGGACAGAGTGACCTCGTTTCTGCCCCTGGGACAAGGCCCCGGAGTGAGCATCCACAAGTGTCCATTGCTGCTGTAGTCGTAAGGCTTATTTGTATAAAAATGTACATATTTCACATTCCTCTGAGGAATGTCCTCCTTGTTAATGTTGATAACTCCATGAGAATTAAAAAGAGCATGAGTCCGGGAGTCAAAGATAATGTTATATCTCTGCAAAACGATAAATGCTGGGACCTTCAGGACAGTCCTTAAGACTATGGGAAAGAGCCCTAAATACACAAGTTCAAATATATAATTTCCCAACTATTCAAAAATATAAGGATGCACTATGAATTATGAGGTTTTGCATGACTCTAAAGGAAGAAACGTAGCTACACTATGAGGTAGTTTGTCAGAAAGATACAAATGCAGGCAGATCTCTGAATTCTTTTGCAATGTTAAGAAAAGGTGTATGCTTGCTGCCTCTTAATAATCAAAGGGCTGGGGTCACAGAATGCTGATTCATAGTATAATCAAAAGGAAAGTTGCAGTAAAAGACTAGATTGATATGTAAAGTAAAAAGACTGGATCTGTGTACTGCAGGAGATGAGCTATTCAGAAAATTTTTTTAGGATGAAAAGAGAGAACTGCTTGGAAGGCACACACGCACGCAGGCACGAACACAGGACAGGTTCAAGATCTCTTAGAACAGCAAGCAAGAATAATCAAGAGAGAAATCTCCAGAGAGGAAGCAGAACAAGGGAGAAGCAGAGTGGAAAAGCTGTCCAGTCATCAGCTTGGACCCACGATTTGATATCAAGTTCTTCTTTTCGCTGCTCCCAGACACCCCTTCTCTCAGAACCCTCCCCATTCCGAGGCTGGTCCTTGGCAGCTTCTCCCCACGGTGACGTCCTTGGCCTCAGTGTTTGGGGCCAGTGAACTTGCCCAAAAGCAACGTCCCAATAAACCTGCATTTAATATAATCTAATGTAGCTTTTATTGGCTCATTTCACTGGGGAAAAAAAATCTATCAGTCATGTTCTGTTCATTTTACCTATTTTACCTGTCAAATCAACAATTTGAAAATCTTCTATCCTTGAGATTTATATATTTTAAAAAAAAACTTATTTTTCTCACCTTCAATGCTGCCCTCTCAAACTCTGCCTGAAGGAGGAGGCATCCCGTGTACACAAATTTTTAAAAAGGCTTGCTGTAACTAATTCAGCACATGATTATTTGGGTCAGTAGTCTTCCTTTTCCTATCTTTATGATTAACATTATATGGGCCCAAGTTCCCATGAAAAAACTGATTATGGAATTAGGGTGGAATTTATGCATGCAGTTAAAAAGACATGGACTTTAATTCATCTTTTTGGCTATTGCTTAATGTCAAATCCCCCAATAACAGACACCAAAACTAAACCCAAAATATGTCACCATTCCTTGGGTGGAGATCCAGTGATCAGGACTCAATTCAGATACCCTGGATCACTCATAGCTTGGAAAGTCAACATTGTGAATTACTTACCAGGGTACAGATACTGTGGGTTTTGACTTAGATTTCCTATGAATAATGTGTCTTATCATACTAACATACATGGACATACAGAATGGCAACATTATTCCTAATCTACAAATTCAGAGCCAAAGAACTCTATCTGTTGCTATCTTTCTTGCTCATGGAATTCATATGAATTATGGTGTTTCCCATTGTCCTAGTACAGCTGACTTAATAGAGAGTAGAGTGTCTCCAACAAAGCCATAGAGAACACCATGAAGGGAGAAGGGACCAGGGCTGGCTGTCCAGGTTGGAAGTAAACCTCTGTTGTTTTTATTGGTAATGGAGGCTATTAGTTTTATACTTCCATCTAAACTTATTCTTCTATGGTCCCTGTGCTAGAGTTGATGGTAGACAGACTAACAGAAAACCAAACTCAGCCAGCTCCTGCCCCAACCGCCTAGGCCTGGGTAAGCCATTTCATATGTAAAAACCTGGCTTTTTCTTAGAGCTGCTAGGACTCCTGCTGAGAAATGCAAACGGACAGGAAGTTTTTCTTTCGGATAGACTCCATGCTGTGAAAGGCAAACACTCAGACAGATTTGTTCACCTTGAGGCAGGCTACATGCTGACAAAGGTAAACTGACAAATAACAGGTTTCAATCTTAAAAAAAGAAATGGTTTTCACTCTTCCTTCACTTAAACAAATTGCTTTTCAATGACCCCAGTAATCAGTAATGTGTCTCTTGGTTAAAGGTTGGATGTTTCCAAATGAAAGGGGGGAGGGGAATGTTTGAAGTTTATGTTGTAGACATCTGACAAAACTATTTAAGGTACGTGAAAAATGATATTAAGGATGGCACATGATATTGGGATTTCAAAGTTCAGAATCTTAACATATTAATCAGTGAAGTACTGTCATGGGAGAACTTAGGAAAATAATTACAGTAGGAATGAAAATATTTTATATAGATGATTACCATTTTCACACCATATTTCTAGAATACTAAATCATAGAGACGAATAATAGTACAAATTTGATGTTTATTAGCATAAACAGCTTTCTGGAGAAGCTGCCCCAAGTCTCTCAGATACTTCCACACAGTTGGCACCTGACCTGTTTGTTTATTTAATGGGACAGTATGGCGATCGATGCTCTTCAGCTTGAGCCAAGAAATTAGTGGTGATTAAGAGGAGATCAGAATCACCAAGATGAAATCTTCTGAGATGTGTTTTTGGAGAGTTAGCACACAGAAGGTTTGATCCGGGGACAGCCAAGGATGCACCTTTTCCTGGTAACTGAAATCGGTAGTGTCTGGAAGGTATTGGTTTTGAAGGCATGAAGAAATCTTGCAGAGTAGGTGAGACTTGGTGCTTGCTGTATGGTAGTAGGGCCTGGAGTCCTTGAAGAGAGACCAAGAAAGGCTGCTGGCAAATGTCCAATCCAGTTGCAGTGAGAGACCCCAGCATTTTGCAGATGCCGCTACCATGGGATGACCATAAAGAACAGCAGCAGCCATGGAGTGGATGCAACCTGAACTTAGGGTGGTCTGACTTCAGTAGGCAGAACCATAGAAATGACACAGGCCAGAGGGGATCTGACCTGGATGAAGGCCAGACAGTCATGAGTGTATCCTAGTCATTGGACACTGGAGTTATTTACGCAGTTGGAGTTTATTTTGCTTTTATTCTATTGTGATTAAGCCCCAGTTCTTTCCTCTTAAAATAAGAAAGTATTTAATTTACTTTTGATTTTCTAGGAGTCAATGTTTGAGAGAGATTGGGTTTTAAAGGGGAACCTATTTTTTTTAAAAAGAATCAACTCTTAAAGTATTTGAATTTGTAAGACTGTGGGTCTTTTTTAAGTTTGTAAACTGTTTTACATTGTAATATCAACATTATTGTGCAATCTTGGAGATGAACAAGAAAAGAAAGGTTGTGAGTCGACAGTGATGTGTTTGGTTATCTAGTTGACAAAGTATCAGTTGTGCTGTTAAGTTTTATATGAACTTGACACAAGATAGAACCATCAGAGAGAAGGAAGCCACAACTGGGGAAATACCTCCACAACCTTCTCGGCAGCCTGTAGTGCATTTTCTTATTTAGTACTTGATGTGAGAGGCCCAAGCCATCGAGGGTGGGAACAACCTGGGTTACCGGTCCTGTGTTTTACAATGAAATGCTGAGCGAGTCATAGGAAGGCCAGTGAGAAGCAAGAAACCTTCCATGGCTTCTGCGTCAGCCTCTACTTCCACTTTCCTGCTTGGGATCATCCTGCCCTGAATTCCTTTGGTGATGTGGAAATGTAAGCAAAATAAGCTTGTTCCTTCTTTGGTTGCTTTTGCTCATGCTGTTTCATCACAATAGTCAGCAATCTGAAGATACCTTCCTTCACTCCATGCTGATAGTTTGCTTTGACAGTTGCTACTGCTGCTGCTCCATCCACCTGTGGCATCATATTTTAGTTTCTATGGCTTTCAAGCGTGGCTGAAGACCAGTCACTTTCGAGGGATCCTCTAGTCTCTCTGGATAACTTTGGAATTACTGAGGCATCCAATCTCATAGACTAAGTAGAGTCTGGGTTGCAAGCTTTTCCAGCAGGCAGGTGGCCATTGTTGAACTGTTCAGCTCATACAATGTCAGGCAACCTAATGGATCCCCTTTGTATTACAGTATGTTCTATTTTTTTGTATTACAGTACGTTCTATTTTTTCCTGTTTCACCAGAGAGTCCTAGCTAAAACAGTCTCATGTTCCTGATATGTGTTCCACGTCATAGAAAAACCCCCAGCTTTCTATGTATCACAGTCATTTTGGATTAACGAATAATTTCATAGTTCATCATATTTAGTTACGACAAGGAATTGATTGGGAGAAAGTTTCAATAGCGAGTTAATTTCTGTTTCTCCACCACATCATACACTCAGCCTCTCGGGGATTTCTGCAGCATTTTCACTACAACTCATCACACGGGATGTGGAATTTTACATTTTCAGAACATATCAGTACTCTAAAAGTTGTATTTTTAAACTCAGATTTTAGATTTTAAGATTACAAGTATTACTAATTTGGCAACCTTCAAATAGGAGGAAAGAGTAGATATTGGGTAGAAACGGCGAGTCTCTGCCTCACGTTTTTCTCTGGTGTCAGACTCTTTCAGTGTTGGAATATTTTCCCTTGGATTTTAAGATCCATTTTTTTTTCACCAGTCCCTGAAAATAAAAGAGGAAGCGAGATTATATCAGGACCATTATGATTCAGATGTTTTAGTGGGGTATTTCCTCTTCCCCACCTTAGAGGATTTCTGTGACATGATGTTAACTCACCACAGAACATCCGTTAGGAAATGTATGGCAGCTAAGCATTCAAATGGAATTAAGATTCAACGAGTCATAGAGTTATCACCAAATATCTACTCTGTACCTTTCACAGAAGAACAGAATTCTTTCAGGAACAAAGTTATCTGCTGTTTGCCCAGACATTAGATGCGGTCCACTGTTCTGAATATCTGAATGATACTGTCTTTATCATGACTGTAATTCTTTTTCAAGTTTAAGTAAGTAAGAAATAACCAGAAATGTTATTTTTGTGTACATAAAGTCACTTTGGAAGAAAAAGAAAGGATAACCATACAGAAAGCCCTCATTTGGAATGAGGACAAAGGTACTTAGGAGTCAATGTTGACCAGGAAACGTGGAAGCTAGCAGTGTTTGTTTATTTCCTAGCAGTAATTTCTCCAGGATATAAACGTGTGATAAACCTTTGGCTTTACTCTTTTTGACTAATAGAGATAGACGAGGAGCTGGAATAAGGAGGTGGTTTGTTTGTTTGTTTGTTTGTTTGTTTCTTTTCATTGAGCAGAAGGTGGCCCTGTGGCCTGACTCTAAAGTCATTATGTGGATCTTTCAGTCTCCTCTTTCCATCGTCAGGGTCAGAACATAGCTGAGATTGAGTCACCTATATCAAACGTGGACCGAAACCTTAACTGAAAAAATGTATATTCATACTTATAAGGAAAGGACAAATATATTTTCAACAATCTCTGTGTAATTCTTGATAAAGTTAAGGAGCTATTGATTGTTTCTACTGTGTGAAAAAAATCTTTGTAGTTTGATGCAATTCACAATTGATTTGACTTTGAGATTTTTGTAGAAAAATCATTGACCAACTTAGTCAGAAATGTTTGTCCTGCTTTTTTTCTACTAATAACTATTGTAAGAATGCAAGGGTTCAAAAACTGCACAACCAGCATGCGGGGGGTCAACCATTCTTTGAAATGGCAATGACAGAAAAAGGCAAGCAGGCCTTCTTATAGAGAACCAGAGGACTCTAGAAGGATTAAGGAATCTAAAATTTCATTGGTGGGTACTAGGGGGTCACAGGTGGTCTACAGTTCTATGCCACGAGTCTTCATTCATGTGATAGAATAGGGCTATCCAGCTCAGATGTCCCATTTTGAGACAGGATGTTTCCTCATTTTTTGTAGTTATGCCCAGAATGATCTTTGGGAGAGGGTTTTATGATCTTGTTCAGGATTTTATGGTCTGTTCCTAGAGCTGGCATCTTATGACCTAATTTCTGTGACTTATGCTCTATTTCTGAAACTGGGGCCTTATAGCCTTTTTGGAAATCAGTCCTGGTCCTCAAAATGGAGACAAATGTGGTCCTTAAATGAGGACAAATGGGGTGTATGTTGTCCTTTCACAGATAGAGGAGACTTTTGCAGAATAGCATAACAAATGTTGTGCACATCTCAGTTCAGAAAGTAATATCTGCAGCACAGATACTTGTTTGTGCCTAGTAGAACATTGTTCATAAAATGGGTTGTTATTTAATGCTATACACCATAATTTTCCAGTTAGACCATACAGTGGTCAGTTTGCATTATACCACACCCCAAACTGTAACATTAATTAAATTATTGTGTTAAATGAGGCTTATCAGTTCTCCATGACATTTTTCATAATTGAGAAGAAATAGAAGAACAAATTTCACAGGAGAGGTGTATGTTCCAAGTCCCCATATGCTGTACTAATGGTAACACATAAAGAGGAAAATGGTTTATATTTGAAGATATTTGGTTATATCATAATATGAACAGTTTGGTGTACTCATGGATCTGGTGTCATTCAGTGATTCACCAATAGAACAGTGAGTAAATTTTAACAAATAATAGACTTTTATTCAGATTCTGGCAAAAGGAATGATTGGCACCTCGCACCAGGACAACAAGACACAGCATCTAACAGTATTAGTTCAGGCCTTTTAATGGGAAATCCCACAAAGTTTCAAAGATACAAGTTTTGATGGATGGGTTAGATCACATCGTATCTTTTGTGTGAGCTGTGCCTTGTTTTCATACCAGACACCTTGCAGATATGTCAGTTATCTCCAGCAAACAAACAAGCACTTTTTAAAAAAGAAGAAGAAGAAGAAGAAGAAGAAGAAGAAGAAGAAGAAGAAGAAGAAGAAGAAGAAGAAGAAGAAGAAGAAGAAGAAGAAGAAGAAGAAAAATTATCTTTATTTTCCTGGACCCATTGTCTTACAAGAATAGTAGACATAGTAAAATTTATAATGAAAAAAATGTATAATGATAGGCAATTATTTAAAACAATCTTATTTATTCTGGGGAAGTCATCTGTCTTGGGCAACTTTGCCAACAAAGAGTACATTTCAGAAACTTGAGGCTTACAAACTGAAATAATTTTTTCATTCATTCTTTAAGAACAATTGTACAATTTTGAACATGATATTCACTATCAAAGTACGTAGGAAATGAGACATGGTACTTGTGTTTTTATGTTTCCAAGTGATTAAAAGGTATTCTTCTTAACTTTTGCCTATTTAACACAGAGACTTTTAGGTAGGAACCTTTCTCCTTCCTTCTTTACTTCCTTCCTTCCTCCCTCCCTCCCTCCCTCCCTCCCTTCTTCCCTTCCTTCCTCCCCCCTTCCTTCCTCCCTCCCTCCCTTCCTTCCTTCCTTCCTTCCTTCCTTCCTTCCTTCCTTCCTTCCTTCCTTCTT
>NC_034590.1:34602269-34604245 GCF_900095145.1 Mus pahari | reverse complement strand
TTATTTATTTATTTTTGAAGTAACAATATAATTATTACATGTATCCCTTCTCTTTCTTTCCTCCAAATCCTATCCTCCCAAACACACCACCTAGCTCTCTTACAAATTCATGGCTACTTTTTTCTATTAACTCTTATTTCATGCATACCCTGTTTATGTATGTACATATATATTTATAAATAAAACAGGCTTGATCTGTGAAATATTATTGAATGCATATTTTCTTACCAGACTCTCTTAAACTGGACAACCAATTGGAATGTTGTTCCTCAGGAAGTTGATTTGTCCTGTTTTCAGCATATGTTTAGTTACCTGTAGTACTTTATGTAGATTGAGGCCTCATGCAGTTTTCCCTGTGTACTTTGGCCTATCAATTCGTATTGTCTTAGTTCAACTCATGTTTGAGCCGCCATGTTGATAAGACTTAATGTGCATAGCTGCTAATATTACTAGGAAATATAATCTCAAAGGAAAATCCGTGATCATCTGGCTCTTACCATCACTCTGCCCCCCTCCTTTGTAATGTCCCTTCTATCAAGGTCATTTAGTAAAAGGATCCTTGGTGACAGGGATTTACAACTCTGCATTTTTATTGATTATTGTTTTCTGTTCATTTGGAAGCTTGCATGACACCTCCTGCTATTATGAAAGCTAATATTCAGGGAGGAAACAGTCAAGTCAGTTCCAGTGGACCAGACGCTGGGCCCTGATAATGAAGTGCATCATATTTTCAGAAATAATGACTTACCTTCCATCCCTGGGATGCAAAAAGAACAATAGCAATAGGTGTATATGTTGGAAGTCTGTTTGTTAACACTGCCCAACAACTCAAATGAAGGCTTCTCGTATCTGATATTTGGGGATTTGTTAGGTGATCTCTGGCTGTTGGAGGGAGTATTGTCAGCTCTGGTGAGAAACCTTACTCAAAAACTACTTACATATAAATATATACAGAATAATATGTATTATAGTTTGGGGGATTCATATTGAAGGTACCCTCTCCAGCTTGAGTGTGGCAGCCATGACCCTCGAAGGCCTTGGTCTTCTGTCCTGCTCCCTCTCCCATGCTGTAAACTATTAGGTTACATTCCTAAAGCTAGCCACCAAGCTCTATTCCCTTATTTGGTTGGCCACTTCCTCCTGCTGAAGTCCAGCGAGCAAAATCCTCCTTTGACTCACCTAATTAGCATGCCCAATTAAAATCACACACACTGCCTTCTAACACAGGGCTTCCTCTTGTGCCATTTTTCTATGTGCCACATCTGTCTCTTCTCTATTCAGAGGCAGTTCTTTGTCACTATAGGAAAAATACCCCTCCCCCTCTCCTTTGTTCCTTTCCCTTTTTCAACATCCTCCTTCCCCTGCCTTTGCCTATTATTCTCAGCCCTCTGTCCTTCTGGGACAAATAAATTGCCTTTGTGCTGAGAACTTCGTCTTGGGGGTCCTGACCAGATACTTTCCCATTCATATGTATTATAGTACAATTATATGTGGCATTTTCAGACATTCTTGGTGTTATTTTACACTCCTCCCTTCTGTATTGGTCTCCTTCCCTCCTTCCCTCCTCCCCCTCCCCAAGGACAGACTATTCCCACTTCTCCTTTCAAATCACTTGTACTCAGAACCTACCTTATCTATTGCTTTCCAACATCTTACCATCCGGGCAAAGGTTCCCTTTTATTTCCCATCTTCTGTAGTTACTATAAGCTGTCTATAATCTTCATATCTGAAGAGTGGGAGCTATGAGTTTCTAATGAGAGGGAATAGATGCTATCTTGTCTTTATTGAGCTGAGTTAATACACTCAATTTGATGTAGTCTAGTTCTATCAATATACTGGCAAAATTCTTGATTTCATTTTTCTTTCTCTGTTTTTTGTTTTATTTATTTATTTATTTATTTATTTATTTATTTATTTATTTATTTATTTATTGAGACAGGGTTTCTCTGTATAGCCCTGGCTGTCCTGGAACTCAC
>NC_034590.1:34593466-34601384 GCF_900095145.1 Mus pahari | reverse complement strand
CAGCTTGCTTCTTGGTCATGATGTTTGTGCAGGAATAGAAACCCTGACTAAGACAGGGGTCCAGGTCAAAAACTCTGACCCGGAATTTTTCCTGTCTAAAAGAACTGCAAGGACAAAAATGGAGAAGACACTGAGGGAATGGAAGTCCAATGACAGGCCCAACTTGAGATCCATCTCAAGGGGAGGCTCCAAGGCCTGACACTATTACTGATGTTATAGTGTGTTTACAGATAGGAGTTTACCATGGCTGTACTCTGAGAGGCCCAACAAGCAGCTGACTGAGACAGATGCAAATAATCACAAGCAACCAATGAACTGAAATCAGAGACCCCTGTGGTTGAATCAGGGAAAGGATGTCCCCTGAGAGGGTTCTGCCAGCACCTTACACATACAGATACAGATGCTTACAGCTAACCATTGAACTAAGTCCAGGAACCCCAATGGAAGAGGTAGGGGAAGGACTGAAGGAGTTGAAGGGAATTGCAACCCCATAGGAAGAACATTATCCACTAACTGGACTACCCAGAGCACCCAGGGACTAAACCACCAACCAAAGAGTATACATGGAGGGATCCATGGCTCCAGCTACATATGTAGCAGAGAATGGCCTTATCTAGCTAGCATCAATGAGGGGAGGTCCTTGGTCCTGTGAAGGCTTGACGCCCCAGCATAGGGAGATGATAACGTGGTCAGGAATATTTAATCACATTTGGGGTTTTTAAAAATAGGCTTTCCAACAGAAGAATCATGAAAACTAGAGATTGAAACCAGTTAAATATTAAACTATCAAAGGATTAACTATTTCAAACAAAAAGAAACCATAAATTAAGCCCCAGTGTGGGGAGGAGAAGAGATGAGTGTGAGGCACAATAATGTATTAGGTAGGAAGTATTGGTTCATTTTAAGGAAACTGTGATACATTCATTCCTAAAATGTCATGTGCATTTTTGTTTCTATTTGCAATTTTGTGTGTATGTGTCTGTATGAGTGTACCGTGTGTATTGCTGTGTGTGTGTTTGTGTGTCTACCTGTGTATGTGTCTGTGTTTGTGTGTGTAGAGTCTTCTTGAAGTATCTGTGTGCCGGTGTGTATGTGCATCTGTCTCTGTGTGTAGGAATGTCCAAATGTATGTATGTATGTATATGTAGAAACCTGTTTACATGTATTTTTCTCTATGTTTATGTGTTTGGTGTTTGCATGTGTCACTATATGCTTTGATGCATTTGTGTGTGTCTATAGTTAGTTATATATTCATGCATGTGCGTGTAACTTTGTGGGTAGGAGCTTGTTCCTATGTGTGTGGATGTCTATGTGTGTGGCAGTGTGCATGCATATTCTTGAGTGTATATATGCATGTCTGAGTACATACTTATCTATGAATGTGTGTGCCTCTGTGTATATGTACCTGTGTGGGCCTAATAATGCATGTATGAGTGTATATGGATATGCATGTTTTATCTTTTGTGTGCCTATGTTACATGTGTGTTTGCATGTGTGCCTGTGCTTGTGCATGTATGTGCATATATGTCTGCAAATGTGAATGCATTTGTGCACGTGTGTGTCATTCATATGTATATTTGTTTGTGTGTCTGTGTGTGTATGCCTGTTTATGTGTATGTGTCTAGGAATATAACTGTGTGTAGGCCTCAGTGTATGTACCTATGTTTGTGTATTCAGTTGTATAAATGTGTATGCACACATGCATGGATGAAGAGGGAGAACCTATAAAATGGGAGAAATTGGCAGAAATTGTCATGAAATGCCATGAGAGGTCTTGAGCACTGCAGTAATAGGCAGGGATTAATTTACCCTTATAGCAACAGACTCTTTACCAAGGGAATCCTATAATCAGATTTATTTTACAGGGAAAGCTGAAATTCCACCCATCATCCCAATCTCTCAATCTATTATTCCTTTTGCATTGCTACTAACCCTTAACATAAACATTACTGACAAGAGCAAGTCATCAATCACTGTGAGAAAGAGAAGCAAAATAACCCAGGCTCAGAAGGGTTGAGTGTAACATAATAATAACATGGGTATGTTATTGAAGGATTAATGCACTTTCCAGGATAGGTTATAGTATCTTGGTATCATTTTGGTGTCTTATAGGGAATTCAACGGTCACCTTTAGAAACAAAAAGGCGACACACATTTGAGATGTACTTGCTCTGAAATTCATCAGCAAGGCTGTAACATGGAGGATGCCACATGAAATTAAAGTAGTGTGACAGCAGCTAATCGCTTTGATGAGATTAAAAGTTATAGGCCCCAGAATTGTCCTGCATTGAGGGCTCTTCACATTCAAGTAGAGCCATTTATCATTTCTCAGTAGGATTTACTGTCCTTTGATAGCACCGATAGAGAGCTGACCAGGAGCCAGGGATGGAAGCAGTCAAAGGCACATTATTCCCCTTGGCACCTCTTGAATTGGAGCACCACACACTCCACTCACTCCACCGCAGTATTCAGCAAGCACACACTGATGTTACATTTACCTGGTTATGATGATGTCTTACTGTTTTTGCTTCTGCAGAGAAATGTTTCTGGCTGTTCTGATGTTGGTGCTTCTCTTCTGTTTACACTTAGGTGGTTGATTGCATATTAAGTACTGTTTTTGCAATACTAAGTTGAAATGTATTCTTTTTAGATATCTTTGGACTATGAAGATATGTTTTATTGATAGAATTTGGAATAAATTACACAATTAAAATATTCATCACTTCAAATGTTGATCTTTTCTGTGATGAGAGGCTGAAATGTGTGTTTGCCTAACTCAGGGACAATTACTTCAATTTTTGTTCAGTAGGAGCCTATAATAGAATTGCCTTGACTGTGATCTGTTAATTTATATCATATCATTTAGAATTTCCCTTTATTGAAAATAAACAACACAGAATTTACTAATTTCTTATTTTATAGCAATTTTTTCTACTGAAAATTTTACAGAAGTCCACAGTCTACTAAGAAGACTCTCTTTTGCTCTCCAGAGGCCACTATGAGAAATAACAGCTCTTTATAGTTCTTTGGTACTGTAAGTAACTTTAACTTCACTAAGGCCTTCACATGAGTGGCCTCAGGAATAAACAGAAAGCTTTTTTATTTTTCAGGGGTTCCATTTACCCTGCTTTTTTCTCAGGGTATAAAATGCTGTTATTGGCCTTTGTGTAATGGTATGCAATGCATTACAGTGACTTTCACCTCTTAGTACAGTCTGGTATGCAATGCGTTTACCTCTTAATACAATCTGGCTTTACTCTCCCACCCCCATACACACTCTCATTGAATCTCTTCATGACAAGGCTGTTCCCACATTAATGTCTCCCCTTCTCTGCAGATCTGGTGAAGATGGACACAGATGCCATGGGTTCATGATGGCATTTGCCATGTCATATGTCAAAAGAAGGCATCTTAAATCATCACTCCTCACCCATGGCTCCTAAATCCCTTCAGAAAAATAAATACTGATATTGGTCATTTTATGAAAACTTTCTGAAGCCATTTTGAATTCTTTACTTTCTTTTGTAATTATTTATTATTTATTTAATGTATATGAGTCCACTGTAGTTGTCTTCAGACACACCAGAAGAGGGTATCAGATCCCATTACAGATAGTTGTGAGCCACCGTGTGGTTGCTGGGAATTGAACTCAGGATCTCTGGA
The DNA here is from genome assembly GCF_900095145.1 of Mus pahari. Lineage (NCBI taxonomy): Eukaryota > Metazoa > Chordata > Mammalia > Rodentia > Muridae > Mus > Mus pahari. Next base: position 34,597,721 of record NC_034590.1, on the reverse strand, counting down.
AAAGAAGTCAGTGCTCTTAACCACTGAACCATCTCTCCAGCCCAAGTTCTTTACTTTATTAATGAGCTTCCTGGAAGAGTGGAGTATTTCACTGCTCCACCACAGAAGAATATCCAGGTTAGGAAAGAAAAATGTGCTAGTAAAATTGAGGAGTTACACGCAGAAGAATAAATCTAGACCTTTATTGACACCAGAAGGAACTTTCTGTACATGATCCAGATAGCACAGCCATTAAAGTGAAAAATTAATAAGGGGATAAGAATTCACGTAACTAAATCTAATTTGTATTATATTGTAGAGATTTGACCCTTCATTGTAAGTAAACAGCACAGTATTTACTTATTTCTTATTTTATAGCACATCTGTATAGCAAAAAAACACTGTTGTCAGAACTATGAGTCAACCTGCAGAATGGGAAGAGAATCTTTATTCCACACACACACTTGTTGCAGAGGGATAGTATCCAGACCAGTGGTTCTCAATCTGTGGGTCATATCTCTGGTGGTCAAACACGCTTTTACAGGGGTCACATATCAGATATTCTGCACATAAAATATTTACATTATGAATTATAAAAGTAGCAAAATTGCAATAGCAACAAAATAATTTTATGGTTGTGGCCATACAACATGAGTAAATATATTAAAGGGTTAATTAGAAATTAGCAGAATTGTCAGAAACATTGGGATAGACTATAAAAAGAACAATCATGGAACACAGTTATATGAAAAAACAATCAGCCAATTAAAAAAAAATGATACATGGAGCTAAACAGCAAGTTCATGAGAGATGAATCACATTAGTGTTCAATGACCTAAATGTCAGGAAATTGTCAAAACTACTGCAAGATTTCATTTTTGTACAGTCAGAATGACTAAGATAAAAATAAACAAATTGATGTGGTGAAGAGGATCAACCTACTCACTACCAGTAGAAGTACACACCGGTGCATCTACTGTGGAAATTAATGTTCAGTGTCTCAAAATCTATACAAAGATCTAGTACATGATGCAGTTGTACAACCCTTTGTTATACACCCAAATTACTATATATTCTACTATAGAGATATGTATTCATCCATATTTATTGCACACACACACACACACACACACACACAGAGCGAGAGAGCGAGAGACAGAGAGACAGAGAGACAGAGAGACATAGGGTGTTAAGGTACCTAATAAGGGGCCAGTAAGGAAGAGCTGGTCTTCCAAGGAAGAGGAAATACAATGTACTCTTATGGAAGGACAAAGAGGACACTAGAATATAAGAAGTTACTATGAAGAAGACTGAGCAATAAAAGAGAAAGGCAAAGGCAGAAATATGGGGAGTGGCAACCAACAATAAATGCTATTTTAATCATATGGAAATACTGCATATCCTTTTTATAATATATACATACCAAAAGGGGTCTCAAGAGAGTCACCAAATGATGGGGGAGAGAATGACTTTACTAGACATTTTATACCCACAAATAAGCCAGTGCCAGGGATTGCTTAGAATTTTTTTTTCATTTTTTAACTTATTTTATTAGATATTTTCTTCATTTACATTTCAAATGCTATCCAGAATGTCCCCTATACCCTCTCCCCANCCTGTTCCCCTGCCCACCCACTCCCACTTCTTGGCTCTGGTGTTCCCCTGTATGGGGCATATAAAATTTGATTGCTTAGAATTTATGATGGGTTCCCTGGAAACCCTAAAATATCTGAAGCTAACACCAAGGCTTTTGGTTGTTCTCCACAATCTAGTAGTAAGGCCCTACTGCTGAGACCAGCACGTCCTTACATAACCATGGAGAATCCACAGGGCATGGTGACACACTTTTTAAAAATTATTTTATTAGATATTTTCTTCATTTACATTTCAAATGCTATACTGAATGTCCCCTCTACCCTCCCCCGCCCTGCTCCCCTACCCACTAACTCCCACTTCTTGGCCCTGGCGTTCCCCTGTATGGGGCATATATGTGGATGGAGGTAGAGGCAGGCAGATCTTTGAGTTTGAGGTTAGTCTGGTCAACAGAGCAAGTTCAAAGACAGCCAGGGCCACATTAAAACAAACAAACAAACAAACAAACAAACACCTATCTTGAAAGATAAAAAAAACTAAACAAATCAGAAAAAAAAAGTTAAGCCAGTGCCTAACTGAAAGGTTCATGCCTACTCATTATTATTTGTAGTGAATAGGAAAGTGGTTTTCAATGCTACAAGAGGAAAAAGCCAATCATCAATGTCACCCTGCTACCCTATGACTTGTATCAGTAACCTGCCTGCAAGCTATACTGGTGCAAGCATATTATGTGCAATGTTATGTAAGTAATCAATCACTTTCTGATTGGATTTGAGGCCAACTTCATGAGATGGAATATATACCTGATATTATTATTAAAAATCCTGATATTAGATAGGTCATGGACCTTGGGGAAAACATATTACCATTATTTTGCTCAAGAAACAGCAATAAAATGGCCCCTAAAGATGTAGTGCTATATCAAGAGATTAGTGCTTTTTCAACAGCTTTCAGGAAAACAAAAAAACATATTCTTGAGGTAGAAGGGAATTAACACAGAGACCCACAATTGGCAATGTACAGATAATGAGAGACTTGGAAGTCTTTTGTACTAAATGGGATGTCTTTATCAAAGTCTTTACCTGTCAATACTCCAGATATCTATGTGCAAGAACAGGAATAAAAACTATGCTCCCAGACCCAAGAAAGATGTACATATATGATCACATATATGATCTGGCAGCACGTACAAGGCCTGTGAAGTTTCAAGAGTAGGATCCTAGCATTGAGAAGACAAATTGGAAATGGCTCTCACACATAAACACCACGCTTTTTTTTTCATTGATACCTGCTGGCAACATGACACTCCAGTAGAGTGTCACTGGGCACATCAGACAAACGCTAGGGCAGGACTCATGCCCAGAAGTAAATGTACAAACCAAAATTAACACTACGGATTTTGTGGACTTTTTGTTTCACTTGGTTTAGTTTTGGCATTTTTTTGTCTTACTAGTCTTTTGCTTGTTTGCTATGATTTTCAGTTTTGTGTTTTGGAGGATTTTCTTTAGAAAGAAAAAGAACATGAAATTGCTTGGGTTGGGATGTGGGAAGGAGCTGAGAGAAGCTGTAGGACAGAAGAAACATGATCAAAATACATTGTATGAGGAAATTCTTTAATAAAAAATTTAAAGTACAAGGTCTAAACAGGAAATTCTAGCCTGTCAGCGATTTTACACAGTGGATTAATGCAAAGTAGTGTAACTACAATTCAATGTGGAGTCTAAGACATCTGTGTGGAATTGCTGTTTGGCAACATATCAGTTCTCACATTGTTTGAATTTTCCCCTACCCTCGGGGACCAAATATCTATGCAGAAGAGGGAGAAGGACTGTAGCAGTCAGAGGTAATGAATGACTCCAGGGAAACAGCATCTCCCAGACTCCACAGAACTGGTGCTGTATGGTCTCACAGAGACTGTTGGCAGCGTGTTCAGGGAGTCTTAGAGTGATGAGAAGGCTAAATAGACATGGAATCCTCCACCTAATCAAGAAGCTATCTGCAGTAAATATCTATTAGCAAAGGAAAGCATAGGTTCAGAGGTACTGATACAAATGAGATAGTAAACATTCTACCTTACATAAAATACAATCAAAATGAATCACAAGAGCTGGCCAGATGGCTCAGTGATGAGGGTCCATGCTCTGCAAGCCCAGCAACTTGTCTTCTGTCCCTGGGAACCATATGGTGAAATGTGAGACTTACTTGTGCGAGTTTTCCTCTGTCTTACACAAGGGTGGATGACATGCATACACAATGTACGTATGCACACAAAAATAAATTTAAAACCAATGTGCAGTGAGTTAAAACATTTAGAACATACTGTGTGTGTGTGTGTGTATGCATTTGGGGTTTTGATGAGATCTTAGCATCAAAACAAATCTATAATCCATGATTATAAGATGATGATTATAAAAATGGTGAATTGGAGTTTATTAAAACATAGGGTATTTTGTATAAAGTTCACTATAAAGAGAGGAAACACACACAAAACAAACAATCTCCCCTTTCTGGGTGATGACAGCTGGAGTCTGAGTGCATGGCAGATATTCCTCAGCCTAGAGCTGCAATTACATCATTCCATCTAAAGGATCTCTCTCTCTCTCTCTCTCTCTCTCTCTCTCTCTCTCTCTCTATATATATATATATATATCCCTCCCTCCCTCCCTCTGCTTTGTTTAGAGCT
>NC_034590.1:34519443-34593370 GCF_900095145.1 Mus pahari | reverse complement strand
CCCTCCCCCTCCCTCTCCCTCTCTCCCTTCCCCTCTCCCTCCCTCTCTAATCAAAGCCTGTTCCATCCTCTGGTGTTCACCAGGTAAAACAACAGCTCTTAATCTTTTCTGGTAACTACAGATATCTTAGACTTCTTGAATGTATACTAAGCATGTGGCCCTCTAGTGGCTGGTACTTAAATTCACAGGTTTTGTATTTTCAGTGACAAAGGATATTAGCACTCCAGCCTATATAAAGAATTGTCCCTGTCTTAAAGAACTGCATGGACAGAAATCTAGAAGAGACTGAGGGAAAGGAGGTCCAGTGATCGCCCAAATTGGGATCCATCTCAAGTAGAGGCTCCAAGGCCTGACACTATTACTGCGGCCATGGTGTGCTTACAGACAGTAGTCTGGCATGACTGTCCTCTGAGAGGCTCAACAGGCAGCCACAAGAATCAGAAGAATCAGATGCAGATACTTAACCAGGATAGTCACAGGCTAATAAAGCCTTCCTTCTGCTGAATACCCCACAACATTTCAGACAAAAAAGAAACTATTAAGATAAAAAGTGCTCAAACAATGAAATGTGAGTCCAAGCTTCTACAAAAATAACTATTTATTTTTATGGCAGAGGATTGCTTTGTATCCCAGGCTGACTTTGAGCTCATTGTCCTCCTGCCTCAGATTTTTATGATTGAATTATTGGTGTAAGCTACCACACTGAGCTCTAACTGTTTAAAATTTAGTGAGATCCCTTGCTATAACTTTAAGTTCCAAAATTGATTGATGTTCTTGAGATAGTGTTAATTGGTATATTGTAAAAGCTTTTGTCTATAATTTGTCTTATAAAACACAAATTCAATCCATGTTCTTTTCATTTGATATAAATATTATTCAAAATTATGAATTTTATTTTCTACATATGTTCTTTTATTATTAAAAACTAGTTGAACATGTGTAATTTGTGAATATGGAACAGCACACAAGTGCCTTCTCTCTATTGTTCCCTCCCCTCTCCCAGCTGATTATGATGGCTATTCTATTCTTAGATGGATTTTTTTCATCATAAAGTTTTAACATTTAAATTACACTTTAACAATTGGGTTAAATTACTGAACTATATTTTAATTTATATATGTGTGTGTGTATGAACATTATTTGCTACATATTCATTACACATTCGATCCACAAGATATTATGTATTTCCACACTTCTTCCTCAATGTAAAATATTTTAGGCAGCTACTATAAAGAATAAGAGACAGGAGCTGGAGAGATGGCTCAGCCACTAAAGGCCAGACTCACGATCAAAAATTTAAGAATCAGAGACAGGTTTTTAAAACTCTTGAGTTTTATGGTCCGAAACAAAAAGGCATGCAGTGATACATGTGACCACTAGAGGGCACACATGTAATTGATGAATAACCAAAGGAATTAAAAGCCTCAAAAAGTTTGATTCATTATTATGACCATATGAAAACACTGCTCCTGGCCGGGCAGTGGTGGTGCATGCCTTCAATCCCAGCACTTGGGAGGCAGAGGCAGGTGTATTTCTGAGTTTGAGTTTGAGGCCAGCCTGGTCTACAGAGTGAGTTCTAGGATAGCCAGAGCTATACAGAGAAACCCTGTCTCGAAAAACCAAAAACCAAAAACCAAAAACAAAACAAAAAAAAAACCCAAAAACAAAAACAAAAACAAAAAAACAAAACAAAAAAACAAAAAAAACCCAAACAAAACAAAAAAGAAAAAACAACAAACAAACAAAAAACCCACTGCTCCCATGAATGAGGAAATTTTTTTTTTTTTGGTTTTCTTATTTTTTTTTTAAATTTTTTCCTTTATTAGATAGTTTCTTTATTTACATTTCAAATGCTATCCCGAAAATTCCCTATACCCTCCCCCTGCCCTGCTCACCTACCCACCCACTCCCACTTCTTGGCCCTGGCATTCGCCTGTACTGGGGCATATAAAGTTTGCATAGCCTAGGGGCCTCATATGAGGAAATTTGTGAAATATTAGGTCTGAAACCAGTCTCATTTTAAATGGATTGAAATCATTCTCAATATATATTTACTCCACCCTAAAACTGAGATGGAGAAAATTTTTAAAAAGTTAAAAAAATAAAAAACACTTCCCTACGAGAAATTAATGGCTCTATTGTGAAGTTACACACAGATATAAGAAAAAGCACAAATCACAAATATGGTTTGATTACTAATGAATTTGTTATACATTCAACTTCCTGACGGAAAAGAACTAGCTGCTTAGAGGGGATGACAGAGTCCCATTGTAGACACTAAGGATAACAAATAAACAGCATAGTTCCGTGCAAAAATGCCTCTTTTGAACTTGTTACATAGGGAGGCACCATAGACACTTCCAAACATTACAAGTTATTGCCAATGTTATTGAAAACCTTCCTGACCTTGACAGTATGACCCTATTGCTGAAGACTTGAGTCACAAAATGTGGAGAAGACAAACTGAAATTGATCTGGATGTTTTATCCTTATCCTATAGCTTTTAGGGTTGGGAGTTAATACACATGCTATAGGAGAATCAACGTAATCATCCATGTTTCCATCTGTGAGCCCTGTGGGTTATAATAGCTACAGGCCTGGAAAGATGATCCATTCTGTGCAATTGCACTGCAAACTCATGGAGTAAGCCACGGTTTTCTCACTGTATTTCACACTAGACCTTCAAGATGAAAGCCATTCCTGGTACCATTATTGGGCCAGTAGGTAGTTCACAGGCGTTGTGAAGTTATTAAACTTGCCAGAGTTCAGGCTGATTTGAGGATTCCCGTGCTTGGTTTGAATTTCTCAAATTCAAATGAAGAAGCTTGCTGGTTTTCTTGTTCAGACTCTAGACAGAAGGGTACCTGAATAATGAAACTTAACAATTTTTAGAACTCAAATATCAGAAATGAATTATGATGTATGGGCACATAGCTTCAGTCATACTAAGTGTATGAATTCATACGTGATAAACACCTAACTGCCTTTCAGCTAAAACTGAGTGTTCTGCTTTAATAAATTTCTAAATTATAGCAGCTGTGGTTAATACATATTATAACACCTGTTAATCTTTCATAAGATCAAAAAGTAATCAAAATTGAAGAGACATAAATGCATCCATTATGGCAATAGGATCATTTATTTATTTTCTCATTTCTATTACTTTTTTCAGAATATTATACACTGTGTTTTGCTTATATTTGGCACATTGCTCCCAACTCCTCTCATATGTATCTATCTCTACTCACCCTTTCCTCCCAAAATTTTAAAAATTGCAACAATTGCCTTTTGTTATTGAAATTTTTCATGTAACATATTTTGAACATGATTTACCCTTCTGTACTTCTTTCAGATTTTCTCCACCTCTCCACAAACCCAAGTTCTCTCTCTCTCTCTCTCTCTCTCTCTCTCTCTCTCTCTCTCTCTCTCTCTGTGTGTGTGTGTGTGTGTGGGGTGTGTGTGTGTGTGTGTGTGTGTGTGTGAGAGAGAGAGAGAGAGAGAGAGAGAGAGAGAGTACATGCTTCTGTGTGTGTGTTTGTGTGTGTGTGTGTGTGTGTGTGTATGTGTGTGTGTGTGTGTGGTCTCTCAGTCTTTCCTTCATCAAAAGTACAAGAAGACAAAACATTCATACACATGAACCCATAAAAAATTAAATATAAAAGCAAAATGCCAATAAGCCAAAATAATACCCCTAAACAAAGCAAATTAAAATAAAATGGTACAAAAACACTACTGGGTTTGTTCTGAGTTGCTTAGCCAGCTCTGGGCATGCTACCTGTCCTACAGTGTGGTGGAGACATCTCCTTTATAAATTGGCAGTGGTTTGAATCAGAAAAGCAATGTGTAATTTTTTAGGTAAGGCAAATTTGTTGAGAGTACAGTGGAAACTGTGGAGCTTTTTCAGCAGCAATTGCTGATTGAACAAGAGCAAAAGATGAGACCTCAAGATAAAATAGAAGCAGCATATAAAATATCTGTAATAGAAGCAGCATACATTTCCATCTTTTGTACTCACATGATGAGCCTGAATGAACAGCTGTATTAAATCAAAATCACTTCTAAATTTGTAACTAAACTATTGTGTGTGTGTGTGTGTGTGTGTGTGTGTGTGTGTGTGTGTTTTGACGTAGATACACTATACATCAAAGGACAGCCTCTAGTATCTGCTCTCAATGTCTAGCCTACTCCATTTGAGACAAGATTCTTTTCTTGTCTGTTGTTGTGTATGCCGGACTATGGCCTGAGCATTTCTTGGGAAGTCTCTTGTCTCTCCCCCCATCTAATAATAGGAGACCTGTGACGAGAGAGAGGTGCTTGCATGCTAGGCCTTTTAATAGCGTTGTGTGAACGCGAACTCAGGTCCTCATACAGACATAAAGCAAGGCCTTTATCTGCTGAGCCACAATTCCAAGCTTAAAAAAAAATGTCGTTTTATTTCAATATAATTCTGGAATATTTTAAATAATATTGTTAGCCACTTGCTTCTAAGATCAGCAAAGTCACACTCATTACAAACACCAGCACACCAATTTGTCCATAGTATAATCCACATTGAGAATCTCATAAAAGATTCTTTTTTGGGGTGATTCGTATGAAGTACATCAAGCATGTGGGTTGTGATAAAGACGTATTCAGGAGAAAGGCGACACCGCTAGGAACACGCGTGTGAGCTTCTCAGAGACTTGTTGCTTGTGGTCTTCTACCCGTGTTAAATTAAGCTTTGTTTAAACTGGTGTCATGGTTAAAGTGATATCTTCCCTACTTGCGAAATACTATAAAACTTCAGCTGGATAAAAAGGACCAGCTTGCATGTAGCAAAGGTTTATTGCTAAAACGGTGATAGAAACGGACACATTTGTGATCAGAGTGTATAAAGAATTTAGAACATGTCGTCAAACGTGAATGCAATAGTTTTAAAAACCAAAAGGTATGAAATAAACTCACACATGAGTAAAAGAGGGACTTGCAAAGAAAAGCATACAGTGTTTTCAGTTGCATCGGAATCAAAACCTGTAGGATTCCGAAAGATAGACACGTTTATAAAGAAGATTGGAAGGTTTTCATAATATATAGTGTGCTGGGGCGGTTCTCAGAGATCATTTGTTATCCTCATGCAACGCCACTAAACTACAGGTTGAGGCTGGAAGGTCATGAGTTTGAGGATGGCAGCACTGGGATTGTTAGGGAGACTTTCTTTTTACAATAACAATAAAAAATGTAATGATGAAGCCTAAATTCCGTCTTAATTTTGGAAGAGGATCTGAGAAACTCTTTCAAACGCACAAATTATGTTGGGGCCAACGAGTTAAAGGATAGTATTTACTTGAAATTTGAAATTTTGGGTATGGTCTTCATGTCATCTTAAAAGAAGAAAATTCCTTTTATAAATTCCATATTTCTCCCCTCATGTAAATATTTAGGCAGTTAATATGAAGCAACTGTGTTTTGTTCTGAAACGTGGGAGCATGCACTAATACGTGTAACCACTAGATGGCGAACATGTAAGTGATGGACTCGCAAAGAAATTAAAAGCGTTAAAAAGTCTGATGCGTTTACTAAGATATGAAAGCAGTGCTCCCTTCAATCCAAAATGTGGGAACTATGTATGAGGAAATTTGTGAGATACTGGGCCTGAATATGTCTCATATTTTAGAAGAATCGCAATCACTCTGAATATATTCTTAATCGAGTTTAAAATTGAGACAGGAAACTAACAACATGCAAAACAAAAGCAAATGCTCAAAATTAATGACACTATTTCAAAATTACACACAGGTAGAATAAAACTACAAATTAGAAATAAGACTTGATTAACAATGAAGTTGTTATTTGTTCAAATTTCTGCTATAAAGAGATATTTATAGGACAAGGAAGTAGGTCTGGTACCTTTTGGAAACAGGATTTCACTCTGTAGCCTACGGTTTTCTAAAACTCCCTGTTTAATTCAGACTCCAAACCATAATGATCCTACTACACTATTGTTTGGTATCCAAAGTAAGAATTACAGCCACAATCCTCCATGCCTGGCTTCTGATTTTTCCTGATACATGCACTCAATTCAGGTAATCACAGAACACGATAATAAACTTTGCTAGAAAGAACTATGTGAAGAACATTGCAATAAGTCAGAAGTCAATGTAACAAGAAAACAAGAAGAGCAGGCACAGAGTGATTTCTTACTGCATGTAGTAGAATCATATAGCTTGATGAGACTCATTGGGAAAAGGTGACAAGTAATCTAAAATCCAGAATGAGAAAGGAGGTACTGAAGAAGAGATGGCTTACTGATTAAGATAACTGGCTGCTCTCCCTGATGACCCAGGCAGGATCTCAGTAACCTGTATGGGTGATCCCAACCATCTGTCCCTCGAGTCCCAGGGGATCTGATGTCCTTTTCTGGCCCCCATGTTCATTGTAATTATATGGTGCACAGATACACATGCAGGGAAAACACCCATACACATATGGATAAATAAATGTATAAAACTGACATTCCTCATTCTTTCTATAGAATTATGCATATCTAGAAAAAAGAGCAGAAACTTGAATATCTCAAAAATCTTAAGCAAATAATAAGTAGAGGATGTCAGTATATTTATAGCTAGTAAATAAGAATAAACTAAAAACCTTAAAAAGAAAAACCTAGGAACATAGTCTTTCAAAGTCAATTTTATTATGTAATAAAGAAAAATTTACAGAACTGTGCTTATAAATTGATGTATATCAACAAAAGATTCACCAAAGAACAAATGTGTAGTAATTAAAAGTATAATTTGTTATACAAATGTAGATGCAAACTTAGTAGGAGTCTTTGTGGAGGAAATAAGTCAACATCCAATGAACTATACATCCCCAAAAGTAAAATTCAAAAAAGTGAAACATGAAAGGGGGATTAAATTTAAATTAAAAAAACACAAGGAAAAAAGTGTCCATGTCCAAAATGGCAAGATAGAACAGGGCATCATTGCAGTGGTTTAAGATAGACAATCTGAATACTTGAATTCATTGCTGATCATGGTAACATAGTCAGGGAGAAATACAAAAAATATAAATTCTTAGGGACTCCACATTTTGTTAAATTAATAGGTATTCATGGTAAAACCCTTAAGATATTAGTGAGTGAATGTCTTTTTTACCATGTAATTTTTTCATATTCACTGAAATTATGGGAACTGCATATTGGTTTGAGGTAAGTAACTATACAGATAATTCTAGAAAATCTGAGAGCTTTAGGAGATCTTATCTCAATATGCTTTTTCTACACACAGCAGCAAGGAACTGGGATTTCAGTCATGGTCATCTTGCAGAATGCAAGATACATGGGTGTCACAAACTGTATTTAATTGATATAAAAAGAAACAAAACCTGAAGAGGCCCCAAAGAGTTGTATGGGTTTTAAAGAGGTGACACCTGGGGGAAGCTAGGAAAGGAGGTAAATATAATCCAAAGGCATTGTGTTGAATTCTCAGAGAATGCATGAAGACTTAAAAACAAAAGTATAAAAACCATATTTATGGAAGGTTAGATGATGAAGTGTAAATTTTTCTGTGAGGCAAAATAAATCTATTAAACAGGAAAAAAATTCACAAATACATTGACTTGAAATCTAAAAAAAAAATGGAAATGTTCAGATATGAAATTTCATGCCTCTAGTGTTTCATATGTCCAGACTGTGCCTTTATACAAGCAAGTCTCCTCCATCTTCACAACTTTTTCTTAGTCAGAAACAGAAATAATACGTATGGTCAGATGGCTAGTTCAAGAGGGGAAAAGCAAAAAAAAAATCTAGAAACAGGAAAGAAAATAAAAGGTAAATAAAGACAATACCTCAATGTCTTGTGCATTTTTAATGTACTTGAGTGAGTGGTAAATAAAGTCCACACATATAAAATTGAAATAAAATGCAATAATTTAATCATATTGTGAATACATAATTTATCTTAAAATTTGTGAGAGCAACAATTCCATTTGAAAATAGAATAGTGATCAAACTCAACTGGGAGAGGAAAGGAGCCAGTAGGGAGTTGTATGCAAGTCTGCCCTGGTGCAGGATCCACACAGGCTACTGCCACATAGTCAAAACCACAGGGAATCTTATTAGCATAAGCAACTAGTTTTTGCTTAATAAAAGTACAGATGTGGAAAATAAAATAAAATAAAATATAAAGGACATTGTTTGGATTTGTGCTTCATAAGAAAGCTTATACACAAATCTTTTCTACTATGTACCAGTTAACAATATTTTAAAGACTTTCATTCTTATTGGAACTTAGAATTATATATGGAGATCTGGCTAAACTTAAAAATGGTTAAAGTTCAGAATGTTAGCCCAAACCAGTAATTCAACCATTTAAGAACTGGAGACAGGAGTATAATGAGTTCAGGATCAGCCTAGGCTAAAAAATAGCACCCCTACCCTCAACATAAATAAATAAATACATTAAAAATGCATTTTAAAGATTTTCAAATTTAATTTAGCAATTTTTATTTTTTATTTTGGTAGCCTTTTGTTTAAAATATGAGGTATCCACAATAGAAGACAAGTAAGAAATGGGTTTAAGGCAATAGAAAGCCTTTATTATCTGGCCAGAAACTACAGTGGGTATTTGGGATCTCACTGTAACTACGAGAGTTTCTCAGGGTGGAATTTTAAGCACAAAAGCCATATTCTGGGTTGACATACCTCAGTTAATAGAAATAGTTGATCAAAACTGGAGCTAAAAGATTCAAGAGACAAGATTATTCCACAATTATGACAGGAAATAGTCATATAGACGCTGGTCTTTTAAGCTGAAGTTTAATAATGTTGAGAAAGTTTGAAAGACATAAATATGACCCTCAAACATGTAAATGAAGTTTAATTTGATATGTGTAGAACAGCATAAGCAACTAGTCTCTGAGAAGCCCATACATATGTCCCTAGCTGGGCCTTATTTCTTCTGAGCACTTCTTCATCCTAACACATATGCTTAAGTCTGCACTAAAATATATTTCATAAAAATCACAAAAGCCTCCAAAAATTTTCATGAAATTAATATTTAGTATGCTATGGAAATCAGTGTATTGTTTTTTTTGTTTTGTTTTGTTTTTTGTTTTTGTTTTTGTTTTTCGAGACAGGGTTTCTCTGTGTAGCCCTGGCTATCCTGGAACTCCCTTTGTAGACCAGGCTGGCCTTGAACTCAGAAATCCGCCTGCCTCTGCCTCCAGAGTGCTGGGATTAAAGGCGTGCACCACCACACCCGGCAGTGTATTGTTTTTTATAATGAATGTGACTTTACTGATCTTAAAAGCAAGTGGATGCAGTATTGTCTGAACCTTTTCTAGATTCATGTTGAAATTAAAAGACATTTTAAAGTCTGGGAGCATGGCACAGTGGATAAAAACCTTACTTTCTATATGTATAAGGACCAGGTTCAAGTTCACATAACAATGTTCAACAGCCTAGCATGATAGACACCTGACTGTAGGCACAGGGCTCCTATTAATAGATGGGGGTAGAGACAGGAGCCTCCTGAGAACATGATAGGCCATAGACTGGCAAACCCAAGAGCAGACAACAAAAGGATCTTGTCTTGCATGTAGAAGTTGATGGCAGACACCATAGCTTATCCTTTGAAATATAATGTGATCTATGTCAATACACACATACACACACACACACACACACACACACACACACACACACACACACACGAACATAAAAGAACACAAGTGCACACAGAAATACATAAAAGATTTTGATTGAAAAGTTTAGAAATGATTTTGTTTTTATTCAGCAGTTCACTCAGGGTCATTAGATACAGGTTCTACAAATAGCCTGCCATGAGCCCCCACGAATTTCCCTTCTTATTCCAACCTTAACACCATGGCTGTCATGGAAAGAGAGAAAGAAATACCCTCCTGCATGCAAACATGTGCCTATGTCTGATCTTTTGGACTAGAATTACATACGACTGGCTTTTAAATATTCAACGGAAAGAATACATTAGTCTGTAGATATGAGATAATATTCATTCAAAAGTCAATATCCTGGAAATTTTCATAGACCCTACCAAAATATTTCTCCTGCATGAATCTAGTGGGAAATGGGGACTAAGAAAGATAGTTTAATCAAATTATTTTCTTCATAGTAAAGTAGAAAATATACATCCCTGAAGCATTGGCTCTAGCATGAATATTTTTAAAATCATTACATTTTAAAACAAGTCTTTAATACTTTCAGTATACTTGTTAGCGAGACACTATTTAGGTTGTTTTTTGTTTGTTTGTTTTTGTTTTTGTTTTTGTTTTTTGCTACTATGTACTCCAGACTAGGGCTGTCCTAAAAAATCATGGGAGTCCTCTCATTTTCACCGTTTAGCACTAGGATTATAGGCATACACAACTGTTTCAGTAGCTCACTCTGGGCCATCAGATATAGATTCTACAAAACAAAAGGAAGTCCTGTTACTGATCAAACATCGTAAAAATGTAAAATTGACCCTTGTGACACAAGCAAGCATGCCTGTTAGCTAGTGGGGGACATGAAATCATCGGCTTATGTAGACATTTAATCCCTGTACCCAGCTGCCTCTCCAGTACCTCTAAAAAAGTAGTTGAGAAGCACAGCAGTAGTGAAAGAACTTGCTTTGGGACTATTGTGTTCTTTTTAACTGTGGACATGTTGAACGTGTGGGGGTAGGCTTAGCAGCCCTGCTGCTTGAAAAGAAAGACATAGCACCAGCTGCTTTTTCTATACAGCCCTACCGTCCAGTCTCCAGTCTCTGGAGCTATTTGTCAAGCTGTCTACATTTTCCCCTCTCTTGTGCAGTGACTTCAACCTCCACCTTTGCTCCTGTGAGTCTGTACCATGGCAACATGGTACTTTACACTGTCTGCTGTAGAACTGTTCTTCTCCTGGCTCTACTTGCATCTCCTATTGCTGGACATTGGGAGACCCTTCATTGAGGTCTCAAGCCTTAAGATCTCCTGGATTTTGCTGAAAAAAGGAAATTCTTCTGCATCAAATAATGGAAGAATCAATAAGAGGTATGTTTTCAAAGATTGTGTCAATGTATCAAAGCTAAAAGTAAAAAGAAAGAAGAGAGGGGAGTTCACAGAAGGGAAAGAAAATAATATGATTTCAATGAATTGATAGAATACTCTGAGTGTTCTACATTGGACAATATATAAAATAGCTGTTGGTTTCTCTCAAGGTACCCTAACCAGTATAGGCAGTTATTGGTCTACTGTGGAATTTTTAAAGTTAAGTAGTAGATGACTTTAATTCGTAATATAATATTACTGAATACCAGGTTTATAAGTATAGTCACTATGAGGTAGAGAACACAACTACATAGGATAGGGAGCCAAACAGATGGAGATTCAAAAATCACTTATCATCCAATCCTAGCAGCAAAGCCTTGAGAATATTAGAAAACATTTTTCTCATTTCTCAGTTTTTAAAGTTTAGAGAGACACTGTGGCCAGAGTCAACACTGAAGTTAACTGTTTAATATAGTCAGTGTTAGTCTAAGGTGGTTGTCTGAATTATCATTATCATTTAAAATTAAAACTGAAGTCTTAAGCATCTTGAGCTACATTTCAATTCTTCAAAACCCAAAGGAGGCTACTAAGCTTAAAAACAAACCTTTAATTTTTCACAGAAATTATGAATACTGTATAAAAAAGATTCAGTGTAATTTATATGGAGTGCTTATAATAAATCACCATTGATAAATAAGTTTGAAATCTACAAATATCCAAGATTCTTTCATTTGTGAATGGTAGGTAGTTTGGTATGTAAGGCTAGGAATTATACTAAGCTTTTAAAAATCAGTCAGAGTGTTAAGACCATAGAGAAAGTATATTCTAGACAGTTCAAATGTCTCTTTGAACTTTATCAAAGCTATCATACAAATAAAAACATCATAATGACTATGTAAAGGAGAAACTGACAACCAAAAGTTCCTTAGTTCACAATGAAAACTGAAAGAATGATGATCAAACAAGTTTTCCTTTAAAAATATTGCATGTTGACCATGGAACACCTGTTATGTTTAAGTAAAAATGAGTTTCAGTTTATTACAATGAAGTTTACAAAATAAGGGGCTGGAGAGATGGCTCAGCGGTTAAGAGCACTGACTGCCCTTCTGAAGGTCCCAAAATAAAAAAAACCTTAATTGCCATAATTTCAATCCGCTTAAAATGTTTAAGTATCATTTATGCCTGTATACATGGTACACAAATTGTTCTTTACTTATTGAATTTTTGGACATCAAACTTGACAAATACGCATACAAACCAGATGAGTTTCTATATATAAATAACATTTTTGCCTGTTAATGAGCTAATTACTTTCTGTTTGTAACAAGTCTTATTTCTTTTTTTTCTCTATTGTACAAGTGGGCACTTTAAAACAATATAAGCTTTTCAACCTTTATGTTCATTTCAGAGTCCATATTTTAAAATACCTAATATCAAAATTTTCTTAATCACATGTACAACATACCTAATAGATCTTTATTTTTGTTTCTGATATTTTTACTAATCTATCTATCTATCTATCTATCTATCTATCTATCTATCTATCTATCTACTTATCTATTTATCTATGACCATTTAATGAAAAGTTTCAAGCTTCATATTCAAATCTTTTCCCAAATCTTATCATCTGCTAGTTCTTACTTAGGTCTTTTATGAATTAGTGGCACTAAAATCATCTCATTGTTTTGAGGTTTCTTATTACTTAATGTCAGTTCCTTAGAAGTATGTGATGCTGGAGATCTGTGCCTTTTATTATTTTCCTTAATAAGTTACACAAGAAAATTTTTTGCCTATTCTATTGTTCTTATTTCATGTTTACTTTTGCTTCATTTCCCCCTTTATCTATATTGTTTGATAATGTTCCTCTTAGTTTGTTTTATTGTTGTTGGCTTTATTTAGCTGAGACTTATATTTTGAGTTGGATGATTATATCATGTGCATTCACAATTTTTTTAACCTTAGTTTGTGAGACTCCTTCCAATAAAATTATTTTCCTGAGCATAATTTTATTTTTTTTAAAAGTAGTAAATAAAATATTTGAAGCATTGCTAATTCAAATTAGCAGGTGAGGAAAGGAAGAAAGCATGATTATTACCAAAAATAAAAACCCACATAAAACTACACTATAAAATTTAGTATGCCACTGTAGTACATGTAGCAGTGTAGAACTATATATAAAATTATTAGTCCAATAGTATATATCTGTAAAATGAAAAAAAAAAAAAAAAGGGAACCGGCTCAGTGCAGAAATGGAAATGAGACACTTTGGGGTGCAAAGAGGAGCTGGTATTATGAAAAGCTCAGTAGAGCAGAATGGGATGAAAAGGAAGGCAGGGAACAAAGGGTCTCGAAATCCAACCAACAGAAAAAAGTTAAAGCCTGGGTCATTCTCAGACCTTGCCTTATTAAGTCTTCATCAGGGCTGGGCAAAGTCCAGGCTTCGACTTTGTTGGGGGTCCGGGAGAATGTAACAAAGGCAGGGAAGTGAAAGGCTCTGAGCAGCCTCGGGGCAGGGGATTCCCTCCTAATTAAAGTGCACGCAAATTAACCCTTCCAGGGAAAGAAGACCCAAAGAATCCTGCCAGGTCTATAAGCTTCGAGGGAGAAACGCTTCGGCAGGGACACTGTTCAATCTTAAAACCTAGTCGCCTATAAACAAACGACAGGAAGAACTGAAAAAATAATTTTTAACGTTTATGAGTGAAATGTCTGATGTTCGAGCAGCAGATGGTAAAGGCAATGAGTGTAGCGTTTTCTTAGCACACACACACAAATAAACTGCAGTGTATGCACCTGAACCCCGGAGAGTTTAAAACATCAACCTTGAGGGGAAACAATGTGGAAACGGGGGCTGGGGGGTTCAGGGTCGCACTTAAAGAGCCGGCAGAAGCCCATCCCAGTGTCTTCAGCGGATACCGGCACGAGAAAAACATGGCGGAAGCAACTTCCGGTGAAGCCCTGGAAGTGGTGTTACAACCGGAAGTGTCCGCCTGCCTGTAACCAGGTAGGAACTAAAGTTTCCAGGGACCGGGGAGCCGGTGGGAAGACAAAAATCGGTGCACTCCGCTCCGAGAAGAAGCTGGTCGAGCCATCTCCAGCTCCGCAATTCAAGCACAAAAAAGCTATCATATTCGGGTTTTTGGACAGTGTTAGAGGCACGCTGTAAGATGGAAGAGTCTACAGCTCCCATTGAGGCCCACGCGGCCGCCGGCGCCGAGGCAGGTGCTGAGGGGGGGGAGGGTGTGTCTGTTCCCCCCCCTCCTCAGTTGGAGGCCTCTGGAGCTCCTGCGGGAGCCAGCCCGGCCCCTCTGCAGCAGGCATCGGTGCTGGCACCGCTCCTGGTGGCTCCAGGCCCAGCGAGCCGGCGCGCGGCGAGTTTGAGGCCAGCTCCGGCCGAAGGGGGCGGGGCCCGGTCTGGTCCGGAGCGCAACAGTGGCAGCTGGACGAAGCAAATCCTCTGCAGGTATTATCTGCATGGGCAGTGCAAGGAGGGCGATAACTGTCGCTACTCTCACGACCTTTCTGGGCGGCGGAGAGCTAGGGGAGGGCAAGATTCTCAGCCTCGGGCCTCTGCAGACAGAGGACCCAAGATGGCCACTCGCTGGGAGCCCCCGACTCAGGAAGTGGCGGAAGCCCCCCCTGCTGCATCCTCAAGCTCCTTGCCTCTGATTGGCTCGGCTGCTGAAAGGGGCTTCTCTGAAGCTGAGATTGACAATGCAGGCATTCGCTCAGCTGCTGAAAGGGGCTTTTCTGAAGCCGAGATTGACAATGCAAGTCTTGCAGCAGGTGCTGGGAGAGGAGCGGGTGCAGAAGGCTGGGAGGGGGCAATTGAATTTGTTCCTGGACAGCCGTACCGAGGTCGCATGGTCCCCCCGCATGGTCCCGAGGCTCCTCTGCAGAGCCCAGCAATTGAGAGAGAGCATATGGCTATGGGCATGGGGATGCCGATGCCAGTGCCAGTGCCAATGCCAATGCCAGTGCCAATGCCAATGCCAATGCCGCTGCCGCTTTGCCGCTATGCTGCCCGGGGACAGTGCCTCCGTGGGGACAGGTGTGCATACCCCCATGGAGAAATATGCGACATGTGCGGGCAGCAGGCCTTGCACCCTTGGGATGCAGCTCAGCAGGAAGCTCATAGAAGGGCCTGCGTTGAAGCACACGAGAGAGATATGGAACTCTCTTTTGCTGTGCAGCGCAGCATGGACAAAGTGTGTGGCATCTGCATGGAGGTGGTCTATGAGAAAGCTGACCCCAGCGACCGCCGCTTTGGCATTCTTTTCAGCTGCAACCACACCTACTGTCTTAGGTGTATCCGCAGGTGGAGAAGTGCCACACAGTTTGAGAACAGGATCAGTAAGTCCTGCCCACAGTGCAGGGTCTCCTCTGGCTTTGTCATTCCTAGTGAGTTCTGGGTGGAGGAGGAAGAGGAGAAGGAGAAACTTGTTCAGCAGTATAAGGAGGGAATGAGCCAGAAAGCGTGCAGGTATTTCGCTGGAGGCCTAGGTCACTGCCCATTTGGAGAATTCTGTTTTTACAAGCATGAATACCCCGAGGGCTGGAGAGATCAGCCTCCGAGACCAGATGGTGGTGGATCGTCAAGCGCATACTGGCATCAAGTTTTGGAGCCTGTGCATTTGCGAGAGGGAAACGTGCTGTTTAAAAGCCGTAAAAAGGAGCATTCCGTGCTTCGCCTGGCCAATCAGTTGCTTAAGAAGTTGCTTTGCCTGAGAGGCAGTTTTTCCTTCTCTGATGACCGTTGGCTCTTGCTTCAGTACCAGCTGGAAGAATATTTCAGTTTGAATCTGTAGTATCACGCTGTGGCATGTGGTCTGGTCTGCAAAGCTCTGTTGTCTGCTGTTGCTTATTCCCCTTTATTGACTGACAAACCCTATCGCTTTCAAAGGCTGTTGAGGCAATCTTTATGCAGTATTACTGTTTTCTCCTCTATTTCCTATTTCTTCTTGCTAGGATTGTGATGTTTCTCTGTGTTACAAAGTAACAAGAAACCTTATAAGTATTGTTTGGTGGAATTAATATTTCTGTCAACTGATGACTTGTGATGTCTTTTTTCCAACAGGATTCAATCACTTCTAGTCTAGTGTTTACAGTTTCTCATTGTGAAGTCCCTTAAGAGTAAATGTGACAAGGTGACAAAAGTCTTTAACTGAATTATGAGCTTTTTGCTATATAGCCTTAAAAAAATGGACCCTTACAGGGCCTTGCAGCTGCTGTCTGTGTTTGTTTACATGTTTGTTTCTTCCCTTCTCTTTCAAGTGCACTTGTTAACTTGTGGTTACTTTGTGGTTCTGTTTTACTTGACCAAAATGAGGTGCATATGTTTACATGTTTTTATCCTGTTTGGCTTGATGTGAAATTATTTATATTTGGAAATATATATTTAAGAATGATATATATGCATATATGTATACAAAGATGTATTTGAAAAAACTGGAAATAAATATACACCATAATATATATGTTTGAAGTAATGAAATAAATGCAGAACTGAAAGCCTAGTGTTAAAGTCCAAGTGTGTGGGCTGTATGTGAATTGTGTGGATAATCTGCCCCTGCACTGATGTCAGTGATTAGCATCTAATAAAAATGACTGCTATGTGTGGATCTGACTCTTTTTAATGGATTTACAAAACATGACTTCAAAAATTCCTACAATACCATTAACAGCTTCTCTGGTGTTATAATAATGAAACGGTGCCTCACATGAAGTTACCATCTCATTATTCTTCACAGTGACAATTCCTGAACTCAAACATACAGTTGTTTGTTTTTAATATCCGAAGTATCTGGTTATTGTGTACTTTATAAGCAAGGAACTTTTGAAAATAGGTTTTTAAAATAAAAGTTGTACAACAATGAAAGAAAATGGTAATATGCATTGAAATCAGACTATAAGAATGGAAATAAAGTGAGGCATAGGACTTTTAAAATGTTAAACATAATAATTTTTGTACCTTCTAATACAAATAAGCCCTAATTTGATGTAAAAGCCATTTACTTATCAAGGGATACTTAAAAGGAAAATACATTCTACCTAAAATGCACAATTAAAATGCAAAATCAGGAGTTTGAGAGGAGTAACTGTACAGTAACTACTGTAGTTATGATAGTTCAGTTTTCTACTAAACATTTCTGGAGAAGTGTAAAATCATTAAATTTTATATGATCTGGAGTATATAACTTAATATTGTCTATCCATTTAATTTGACACAAGCAAGTGAATATGGAAATAGCATAGTTCAAGTGTGTAGTAGAGAGTATTACCACAAGTTTTAGTAAATGAATAGAAAAACTTTTGTTACACTGAACAGTGCTGATTTAAACCTCAGAATTGTATAGAACAGAATGTGTTTTCCTTGACTGAAGTTGCCAAGAAATATGCTATGGGTCTTAGTTCTCTGGTGTACACCATGTACCAACTATGAAACAAAGCCAACATAATCACACAATTTGTATTTAGTTACAAAACATACGTTGAAGTACTGGTTTGTTGGAACTACCTTGCATGGTACTTATAATTTTCCACATGTAATGATATAAATGAGATAGAAAAGGAATTGACCACAGGAATGAGGTAAAATTAGCACATTTGCAGAGTGCTTGAGATTAGATTATTCTACTGCCTCTACCCTACATATTAAAGCTCAGAAAAGGCATATGGTTTTAGTATGCAAGTTTTAAGCATGGATGCTCAGCCAGGTGCAGCAGGGCATGAACAAGGTTCCAGAAAATGGGGTGTTTTGGAGCTTTTATGTGAGTTGCCAGGCTCAGTGTTTTGTAGACCATTGTTCACAGTGGGACATGCCATAGTGCTTCCTCCTTGATTCCAAATAATGGATCAGTCAGGAGGCTGTGGACAGTTGACTATTTTCCCATGGGGTGGGAGTTGGGGGTGGGTCAGATAAGCCAACCAAAGAATGAGACCAGATGGGGCACTTTTAAGGACTGCTGACAGGCCTCAAAGGAGTTTTCATAGTGGCTAAAATAGGGTGGGGTTTTGTTCTGAGCCTTAATCTCTGGAAACTCCTAGTGTACACTACAGAACCTCATAAAATGACACTTTTATTCAACAAGTATATTAAAATAGGAACTCAGATTTCATGAGTTATAATGGTTTTAAAGCTAGTAGAAAAATAGCATGGAAGGCAGATCACGTCCTTACCAGGCATGCCACATAGGTGAGTACTTGTGTTCTTTACCTTAGTTTATGCATAGGAGAAATGGGTGCAGTGTCAACTGTTCAGTACGATAATTGTGCAGACCAAATGCATTGTTGATAAAAGGCTTAAAACATGTTTGAAAGGGCTTATTACAAGTGGAATCTGCATGGTTTTCAACACAAGCAATTACTACGTAAAATGTGTATTCTGCAGTGTTTTATGAATCTTTGGAACTCAAAAGTAAAATTTATTTTGAGATTATTTATGTAGAATATAGGTGTAGTGCCTAGTACACTTTTATATCAATAATTGTAACAATTATTTTTCCAGCAGAAGCCATAGGTAAAACTAGACATGATCTATTCAACTTCCTAAGAATCCCCAACAGGGAATGATTTCTTGTAGCAGATGTATAATGGAGTAATAACAAGATACTATTTAAAATTAAAAACTCCTTAACCACCCATCAGTTCATTAAGAAATGGGTAAAGAACAGATGACACTCCCACTAAAACCAAGTAAAATTTTCTCTGCTGCTTTCCCAAGAAGGCTGCAGGCTCAGGCCTGCTGTACTCATGAACAAAGAACCCCTTGGCACACAAAGGTTTGCTTTGTGAAGGCTTCAGAACAGGCAGCCCCCACCTCAAAAGAGCTTGCAGGCTCCAGAAAAGAACTGTCTAGCTGCAACATAAAGAACCTTATGAAACACACTTAATTTCCTATGCTTTCCAATTGTAAATTTGGTAGTTGTATATGGATAAATATGGTAGTGGAAATTTACTCAGTTATCATTCAGAAAAGATACAGAAACCACTGTTTCTCACAGGTCATATCACTGATTCCATATACAAAATATCATGGACACAAAAAGAAATGTAACCAATTCTTGGGCAGTGCCTTCATTCACTTCTTTTTTCACATTTGTATGTCTTAGCACTGAGATTTCTGCTAACATAGCTCACTCCAAATTGCAACTGGATGGCATTGGAATATAGGTGAGAAAGGGTGTTTTTGGGAAATAAGCCAGTACTAGTGCCAAGAAACAATTACCATGTTAAACCTTCTGCATATGTAAATATATGCAGCATTGATGAAATAATTTCCCATCTAATGGGTTAACAGTGAAATGGTCACTTTAATTCAAATTTAAGTTTAGTAGAGCTTGTTTCCATATGAATATCAATGGATATTGGTACAAAACAGAATGAGATAATAGCATATTTGAATTAAAAGGCAGGATTGTGCTGTGTTCTAGAAAAATAAAGATGATAAAATGAGGATATTTTCTTCTATCAAAAGAGATAAGTATCTTCATGTATCTAAAGTTTCTTAATCAGTTTGGTAATATAAAGTACATGTAATATAGATAGGTGATATATGTAAATATATGTGTGCATCTCTCCTTTTTCTTCTGAGTTTTGTTAAATAGGCATAAGTAAGAAAAATGAGTAGATGAAGGCAGTAATAAAATTAGAGGAAAATAAGGGATTAAATACACAGGTTACATCAAAACGTTTTATAAAATGTATACACTCAGCTTTATCGGTAAAAGGAACAAGAAACAATACAACATAGCATACAGTGGAAGACTTTGCAACATTTTATTACATGTCCGTCAAGGATCCATTGTTTAACCAGAAGACAACTGAAAAGTCACCTATCTGTTCAAATAAAATCAAGAAAGTAGTTTACCAGTATTTTTCTTAGAATTCATAGGTTCTTCATAAAACCTTTAAATTATAAGTTGTTTTATATCAGTATTAATGGTTAATGATAAAAATGAATGCTCAGTCTTACGAACTGTTTTATAAAAAAATAGTACAACCATAATAAAATATTTCAAATTGTTTTATCCTTTTAAGTGCTAGTAATCATAGTCATCTGTTTTGATTTTGATCAGGCAAAAAAGTAGTTCTCTCTCTGTTGTCAAAGCATTATTTTGATGGGTAAATCTGTGCAAATGCATAAAAGAACAAAATAAAATAAGCTCAAGTGTGACATCTTTCAGAGAGTATGCAGCTGTCTCTCTTAGAGCTTTCTCTCTGTTCAGATTTCAGAATATCTAGAAAATCATAAGAAAGCCAAGAAAATCACTATGTAAATCAAAATAAAATTCTATTAAAAATGAAAAGTCGGAATACAGCATAAAACTTATTTTTATTGTAGCAAAGTGCAGAAATAAATAGTAATATGTAGATCTGAAAATAGAAGCACTTTTCAAGAAGTCCTAAAGAATGCTTAAGACATGAAGTTGTATTCCACAAAATTTGATAGGTAAATTTGATATAACAATTTTGGCCTTGCTGATAATCCTAGTGAAGTTCAGACAGGCCATTATTAATTTTTAAGAAAAGGAAGAAACTTTGGGAAGTCTGCATGCTGTAGAAAATACAACAAGTAAACGCTGAGCAGTTTATAATTTTAAAGAGAGCCAGGCTTAGTGGCAAATCTTATAATCCTAGTATTCTGAGACTAAAGGCAGCAAGGTCATGAGTTTGAAACCTGCCTTTTTTCATAGCAAGATTATATCTCAACAACATCAAAACAGCCCTGTATGGTGGGGCACTCCTCTGAAGGTGGGGCAAAGCATGGCTTGAGAGCATGGAGGAATGAGTCAGTGAATGAAGCCAGATGCATCATAAGACATAGTACCATGTACTCCCAGCATGATGAGGCACATGATAGTATTCAAATTCATGTTCGATAGTAGTCTTAATTCAGAGACTGAGGTTCAACTTCCTTAAATGTGTCTGCTTACTTCTACTTTAAAAAAATTACTCTCAACAAATGGGTGACAAATGAGAACTGGTTCTCTGAGAAATAGAGGCACGTTTTATACATGCAAGACTTATTTTGGAAAATTCCTGAGAGAAAATAGAGCTCAGGAAGAGTTTCTCAAAAGTATACATATCTACATTTAGTTGTTACCTGGGAGCCATTCATGGAAGCAAGGCTTCCACACATATATAATAGTGGACTTAAGAGCAGAGGCTATGGCTTCAGTTCAAGATGTGTATCTGGTATTCCATGCATATTCTAATGATTCAATCGTGAACCCACAAATGTACTCATATAAGTGGGAATTGCATTGGCTATAGTTCTCAAGGTACTGAATCTGCAATAAAAATTTCATCTTAAGAAGTTGGCCTATATGATTCTGCAGACTGAGAAGTTTTGTGGAGTGCTTTCAGAAAATTTAGAGCCTCTGGAAAGTCAGCATAGAGTGTACACACAGAAGATTGGGTTCACAGCATTAATAGCAGGAAGGGAGAGGTGAAAGAACATAGATCACCCCTTAGTGTGTCACTTCTTTTTTGTTTATACCCCCGGCATTTTATAATGCCTACCCCCTCTTGAAGACAGGTTATTTCACTCCGCTGATAAACTATTATTCTTATTCAGAAACCTTTATGACCACATCTAGTAAGATACACAACATGTATCCAGATAATACGAATTCCCAAATCAAACTGACACCTAAAATTAACTGTCTTATAAGTTCATACCATACTGACTTTCCACCAGGGTACTTATCTCCATATGGAGTCACTGACAATAGTATATATCCATCTTATGTAATGAAGCTACCCTGCAAGAAACTAGCACTGCACAAGTCCTTCCCCTAGTAGAGAAAATATACTTGTTTCCTCATCTCCTTGATGCTATAGAGTTAGCCAGCTTTAGGGAAATAAATTTGTGCATTTTGGGTTGTTCGATAGTGTGATAAGAAACGGAATGCCAAAGCCCATTCACAGTAGTTGTACCCCCAAATCACCGATGCTGTCCAGTCCATGATTTTTCTCATGTCACCTGCATAACCTTTAGACACTTGCTACCTGGCTCCTATTTATGGTTCATGGATGGATGATGACCCCGATACTTAACTGCTTGGCACTCTGTCCTCTTATGCCTGGTGAACCAGACAGCTTTTTCTCTGAGTTTTACACTAAGCATATGATTTCTTCTGAGGTAAGCCACTTAGACTTATGGGAAACACCTCCATTACACACTGAACCCAAATAAAGTCTTCCACT
Source organism: Mus pahari (assembly GCF_900095145.1). Lineage (NCBI taxonomy): Eukaryota > Metazoa > Chordata > Mammalia > Rodentia > Muridae > Mus > Mus pahari. The sequence goes on along the minus strand of NC_034590.1, from coordinate 34,571,134 downwards.
CACAAGGCACTCCCTTTTTACCTTGGTTTTCACCTGCTGTTTGTTGAGAACAAATTTGAAAGAACAGACACCACCACCACAAATCTCAACACACACGTGGTGCACTACCCATTTTTCTCTTCTGTGGGTAATAAAGCTAATTTTGACAAATCTCTATCTGAGGATCTCTCAATCTCTCAAAGTATTCCCCCTCACTACCCAGATGTAAGTAATCCATGTCAGAAACCACACTTGTACCACTTATATTATGCACTCACTCAGGTTGTGAAAGGCACCCTGGTATTTTAGTTGCTCTAAACTAGATTGCTAATCCAAGTGCCTAAGGCACTTAGTTGCTAAGGCACAGTGCTCACAGTGCTGAGCACTCTGATCTTTTGGAAATGGACCGGGGTGCTGTGTACTGTTGGTTTCTCCAAACTCTTAAGGGGAGAAAAAATTATTAGTTTCTGGAAATGGAAATTATCCTGAGTTGATTAGTTATAAAGAGCTAATCCCCAAGAGCTGGAAATTCATAACTGATGACAAGTTCGAGGCTACCAGGCAAAATGCTTGGTAAATGCAGGGACATTCCTGGTGTGTGTGGGGGAGCTAAACTACATAGCTCCATCTGCTAGAAGTGTCTAGAAGATAGCTCAGTCAGTGAAATACTTACTAAGCAAGAATAAACACCAGAGTTTGCACTCAGCGCCCATGTAAATGCCTTCTATTCTGGTACTTGCCTCTAATCCTAGTGCTTGAAGAAGTTTCGATGAACATCCCTTTAGCGTGTCTGTCTGCTTGTCTTTCTGAACTGTGAGCTTCAGGTTTACTGAGCCCTTGTCTCAAAATTTGTTGGAGAGTAACAGAGGAAGATGCTCAGTATTTCCCTGTGGCATTGATCTGTGAATGCACACAAAACCACAATCCATCTTAGATGTCTACACAGTTCTCTTGGATTGTTGAATCTGATGCATATTTGAGATTCTTACTTTTTCTCAACGATACAGCTTGAGGTTGTTCTCTCGCACTATGTATGATGTCTCACCACTCTCTTGATCATCTCTTTGCTGCATGGGCTTCTTAAGTGTTTTTTATTTTATTTTATTTTATTTTATTTTATTTTATTTTATTTTATTTTATTTTATTTTATTTTATTTATGTGTAACTCCATTAGTGAAAAGATTAAAGTCTTACTATTTTCTACTAGATAACTTGACCTGGAAATCAATTTTGCATTAAAAATTACACACATGATAACAAGAACTGCATGATTTCACTCCTATGGAATTTAACAAAGCTGAGTTTATAGAAGTCAGAGATGAATAGCAGTGACCAGAGGTCATGGGGTGTAGAGAAGAGGATGAATGGGGAGAATATTTTAGTGTTCATCAAGGCAGAGGCATGAAAGAATCTATCTAGTCTTTATCACACAGGAAGGCTTATATATTTATCGGTAGGATATTTAAAATAATTAGAAAAGAGAATTTCAGTGTTCTCATTACAATAAAATTATAAATATTTGAAAATATAAATAATCTCAATATTCTGAGTTGATCATTATATAATGTACAACTGTGCTAATGTTTATACCATAAATTCTATTAGAGGGTGAGAAAGTGTCGGAGAAAGATACAATTTTGGCTTCCCCAAACCCAGGTGCCCACTCTACACACAAAAACTCACACCCAAAGGTTTACACTTACCCCAGCCACAAATGTCCATACTCACTATTATAAATTCACAAGTACACACACAGAAAAATAATATACAGAGGCACAGTAGTACAGAATTGCAATTAGACATGTTCAAACATTTTAACATATATGCCTAATACACAGGTTTTATTGATGTGTATACATGTACTAGTATGCCTTCTTACACAAACATGTGCAACCCAAATGCATATATACTAATACAAAACATACATTTAAGGATGCAGAAAGATGATTTTGCAGGATCTTATATTGATATGTAATTAAAAACATTGAGTTCAAGCACAAGGGTAGCTTTGGGGTCACATGACACATTATAGACCCAAACATACACAAATTCATAGTCACCTTTTCAAAGTGTCCCATAGTTACATACTCATGCACAAACACACTGACATATTGTACACAAAAACAAGTTTTCACACACAGACATTCACTTATATCAATCCTCACACATTTGGGCATGTGTGCACGCAAAATCAGGGTCATGCCACTCACTCAAGAATGCATGCTAAAAATATAAAAATGAAATACAAATACACACTGACAAGCACGTGAACATTTCACACAAAAACATATACCATGCATACCCAACACATAGCCAGACATACAGAAGCTCTAGTTAATGTGAACATATGAAAACACAAGTAGAGAGTAACGCTTTTCATTTCACACACATCTTTCCACTTGCTCTGTATGTTTCCAGAGATCTCTGTACCACCTGGTGTGTTTGCTTGATCTGAAATAATTTCTTCAGGACTGTTTTCCTACTTTTGTTCAGCTAAATGAATGGTTTTCTGCCATCATTTCAATCTGTATCCAATATGTGAGTATCTTTTCCTTGCTTATTTATTGTGGTTCCATTCTAGTGCTTCAGCTGTTTTCTGGGTCCCCGACTATTTTTCTGTTGTGAACCCTTCACCCCACAACTTACATGTTCTGTGACTGCCTCCTCATGTTCTCATTGATGGCTATCTTATCATGATGGACACGCCATCACTGCCCCCACTGCAGTTTCTACTCTTTTTATGGAAATTGTTTTTCTTCAATCTCCCCTGGAACAAATCCTATAACCATATATACAAATGCATTGTGGGTCTCATCAAATTTATTTCAGAATGAAGTAACAAGTATGCGCATCATCATAAGGTGACAATATTCTTTAACTCTCTTAAACAGATGTCACAGACGGAGCACATAGTCATCTTTCCACTTTGCTTGTTCTAGTGACAAACCTTTAAGCCGGGAAAACAGCTTTAGCACCTTTAACTTGTATCCCTCTCATGTATTGAATTGAAAGAAATTAGCAACTTCTGACTCCATGAATTCTTCAGATCTACTGCTGTAATCCTGCTCTCTAAATATAGATTAAATATATAACCTATGTTTAATCAGTCTTTACCCTCATTATATGAGGCACATCTGTTTCCATCTGGGTTTCCACCTAACCAGTTCCTCCTTTTTAGGTTGATCTTTCTAAATTGATGGGAGGTGCTTGTTCTCCCTCCTCAAAGTCTGTAATTGATTTCACATTGGACACAGAAAAGTGGAGCAGAGATGCACAGAATTTCAGATGGAAAATTAATCAGTCCATGGTCATGTGTGCCCTGGAGGAGCAGATGTGTGTGCACAGCTGAGTAGCAAGTGAGAACTTGATAGTGAAGCTGGTGATTCCTCACCAATAAAAATAACTGTATTCGTGCTCCTTAAACATGCACGTACATGCATCACATGCATACATGCAGGATCTGAAGAGGACAAAAGAAGATTTCTTGGAACTGGAGTTACAGATGTTTGCAAGCCACCGTGTGTGTATGGGAACCAAATTCCAGCAGCCAGTGCTTTTAACTGCTGAGCCCCACTCCTTGCATAGTTTATTTAAACCGACCATTTATGATAACACTTGTAACTTCATTTCTGAAGTTTGTGTAATCTACGCTAAGCATTGTAGAATTTTGAAATGGAGACAGTTGCCATGATTTTCATGCTGATCTGCAAAATCACATAAACACCTACTCACTTTACCCAGGAGACCTTCTCTTGCAAGAGGGTACGTTACCCCATAGCTACCACTTCTGCTGTGCCCCCATACAATGGGAATCTTCCTAGACACTCCGTCTGCAATTGTATAACCCACCATCCGCTGCTGCAGCTGCTTCTTGTAGAATGGGTAATCCTGTCCAACAAGGTTTTTTTTTTTCTGTCATTTCTTATGGTTTTACATTTAGCTTTGGCTAAATTTACATTGATTTGACAGTCCAGGAAACTGAGTACAGAGTTTTCCTAAGTGTCTGCTTTGTCTACCAGAAAACAAAAACATAAAAAACAAAACGAAAACAAAAACACACCAACACCCTTGTCACCACATAGGATAAAGTAAATGGGTTTCTCTGTGTTTCACTGTAGGAATCTGACCCCATAACAAAGCCACCAGTGACAACCCAGCTGTAATCCTTGGAATTGCATATTCTTCCCCTCAGAGCCCTCTGCTACTGTCTTTTCCTTTTAAGACGCATAGATTTTTTTCACATGTAAAAGTTCTATGTCAGAAGAAATTGGGACTGTAGATTATGATAAGTTCACAGTTATAATGAAAATACGTTTTATAAGACATGGCTTAGTATATGAAAATTTATGCTTTAAAAAGAAGGACTTTTATCCCTACCACCATGCCTTTCGTTCCTTTCCTCTGAAGTGTATTAATATTTTTGGAGGAAGAGGAACAGAAAGTGTTTGTTTCTGAGGTGTTGGCAGCAGCAAGCATTCACCTCTATAATTTTGTCTGTATAGATAAGAAAAACGTTTTAATGTAACATTAAATGTAACATTTAATGTAACAGGCAGAATGACAAACAATTCTTTTTGTTTTGATAAAACAAGGTTTTGTAGACTTTAAAACACTAGGCATTTTCCATTCTATATGTAGAATTATTCAGATCCAATTTTTACCTCACTTAAAAAAGAATTTGCTCTTTGCACATTACACCTTAAAACCCTATGATATAAAACGAATTAAAGTGCTCTCATATAACAAAGTTTCAAACAAAATCTGAGTCGAATCACAGCGCAGCTTTCTATAGTTGCATTTATTAGTCCTGTCATGCATCACACATAAGTCGAGTTTTAACTGCGCTTATATTTTGTTGTTTTATATAACCTCAATAAAACAACAACAACAAAAAGAAATGTTCATTTCCTGACCGTTGGAATTGAGAGAAAGGGAAATAAGTAACTAGGGAGCATGCAGAAAATAAGTTTTTCATTCTCAGAATGACAACAAAAAACGTCCCTAGATTTGCTGAAGCTTTGTGTTTGTTTTCGCGTTTCATTCCTCTGGAGTTCTCCAACTTCTACCCTCAGGAACCCCATCCCTTTCCTCTCCGCTAGGACTGTCCCACGCGTGCGCACGCTATGTCCGCGAGTGGAGAGCGCAGGCGCGGGATTTGGGGGAGCCGCGCTGGCATAGCAGAAGGTTTTTAGTTACAGAGTCCAGATTCTGCTGCCCAACCGCTGGTCCCGATGTAGTGGCTCACGTGTGGCTATACCCAATGGTGCTGTTATGGTTTGTGTCCCAGGCTGCAACCCTTCTCCTTTCCTTCTCACTGCGCTCCTGCAAGCCAAGGACCTATGGAATCTGCCAGGCGCCCAGGCTCTAGTGGGGGGGACATTCTACTCTTACCAAAAGATTAATAAAAAAAACTAAAGCACCCGAAGGGGGGGGAGGACTGGGTAGCCCACCCTGGTTGCCCTTATTGAGGTCTTAGCAGCCTGTAAATACCAAATTGGGGAAAACTTCCTATTATGCTACAGAGACTAAAGTCTTTCTTAACCACTCACAAATCCCAATAGGTTTGAATGTCAATCCAGCAGCGTAGCAGTGGGAGTTTCATCTATGAAACTTTTTCAAACGTATTTCCCAAAGTAGCTTTCCCGGTTTTTGTTTTTGTTTTGTTTGCTTTGTTTGTTTTTTGTTTTTTGTTTTTTTTTTTTGCTTGTGTTTCAAAGAAGTTTATCATCTTTGTTCCAATGCAAGAATCTTTATTAAAATACACTTCATTTCTTCTAAATTTGTAAAAGTCAATTCCAATGAAAATGATACAGAAAATAAACTAACACTGAGTTAAGTTGTACCAAAAGGTGTTAGTTAGAGGGTTTCAACAAGAATTACTACAAACAGTTAAAAGAAACAGGCAATCAATAACATCTTTAAAAAAAATGCAGTATTTTAAGGTGTGTGAAGCAAATTTTGTGCTTTTAGTATGTCTGTCTTAGAGTTTAGAATGTCTTAGAGATGAAGAGACATCATGACCCAAACAACTCTTATGAAGGCAAGCATTTACTTGGAGCTAGTTTACAGTTTCAGAGGTTTAGTCCATTGTCATCATTGCAGGAAGTATGGCAACGTGCAGGTAGATGTGATGTGGAAAAGGAGCTGAGAGTTCTACATCTCGATCTGACTGCAGCCAGGAGAAACGGACTCTTCTGTACTGGCCAGATAGGAGAATCAAAAGGGTCCTCAGTTATTTCACCATGAACGAAGTCCCAGAACATTGCAAACATGCTAGTGCACAGCATTTCATAAAGAATTTCAACATCTGCTGCAATCATTACAGGCAGCAGTGTTAAGTGAATTTAATGATGGTAATCAGAACAGAAGACATGGAGGTGGGAGGGGAACAAGAGTGGAATCAGAGAGGGAAATTGGTGATGACTGTCATAATATTTTATTGCATATATGTATTAAATGCTTAAAAATACACAAAGGAACCACAGGTTATAAATATAAGTGTGTGCTTTGGTAATCTGTAGACATTTTGTAGGATGTTCTGAGCTATTTGACTTCTCATTGTTGCTTTAGGGAAACTAATATTCTTTATAAAAATTCAAAATATAGAAAGATATTTTTCAAGTACCAGTTTTCAGACTTTGGTCACCAGAGGTGACCAATCTTGTGATTTTGGAGTAAAAGACTATACATGTGTTTTGCACTCAGAAGGAATACTTTCAGAAATGGAACCATTAAGAAGAAAGAAGATGGGCAGAGGAACAAAGTAATGTGTGGTGTGTGTGTGTGTGTGTGTGTGTGTGTGTGTGTCTATGCATGCATGTACATAACCACATTTGCATATTGAGGAAGTGTAACCCATTCCACTCTTTGTTAATCAAAAATTAATTTTAACTATTGTCATTATGAAAGACTCTGTTGTCTATACTACACTGAAGATGGAAAATAATTCTCAACAGCATTGTGTAACCTTAACAATATCAAGATCTAAGAGACTTAACTGTAGTCTCCTCTCTGTGCACAGAACTGGAAATACCCTTGAGCTAGAATATTGCCCATCTTAGAGGCCCTGCAGCATGAACGTAATTACACAGAATCACTTTGATCTCCAACTAGAAAGTAATAAAGATGTCATCTCCCGCCTTCTCATGAAAGGAGTGAGCTCCTTGGAGTTCACTTTGAAGATTCTTCCCGGTGGGAGGAACAGTGAATAAAACACACAAGCAGGTATTCTAAAATTGCTATCAAGTATCTTTAATATATTTTGAGCATTTTCCTTGTTGCTCATTTTTTCAGTTGGGTCAGCTGGTTGTTTTATGAATTTCCCATAAGAAATGCACATTCCGGGTATAAGTTTATTATTTGTACATGTGACTTTCAGTTGATTATGGAAGGTCAACCTTTCCCCTTTCATTCTCTTAATAGTTTACTAAAAGAGCATATTCTTTTAGTAAACCTGATTTATTATTTTTCATTCAGGAATTTTAACTTTTATTGAACCTAAGTAACCATCAATAACAAACCGTGTACTTTCTTCTGTGTTTCCATATTAAATTTCATGCCTTTTTGTGTTTTTTGTTCTAGTACCTGTGTTTAGTTTTCTGTGTCATAGGATGGATGATGTATGAGAAGTATGTCTTTGATTTATCACAATGATTTGTTGAAATGATTCCTTTCTACTGTTGACTCACTTTATGTCTTTTCCAGAGGCCAACAGCCACTTTGTGTCCATCTATTTCTGGGCTCTGCATTCTGGACCACCAATCTCTATGTCTACTCTCTGCCTTATAGTACCTTGTTTCCTTTTCAGGGAAATCATTCTGTTACTAAAGTGAAACACAATTGCCAATGTAGGTATTTAAATATTGAGGCCTCTACAAGTAATGTCAGAACTTAGAGTCTCAAACTCACAACCACTGCTAACATTGATAATATGCTTTACCTAGAAGAATCTCTGAAGATATGCTACAAAGAAAACTTCCTACTCTCTTCATTACACTGTAGGACTTAGGAGGGAACAGACACATGTGTTAGACAAGTGGTATGCCAGTCTTGAAAGATAGCAGAACATTGGAAATATACCTGTGTACCTGTGTGCGCGTGTGTGCATGCATGTGTGTGAAATACAAGGCACAATCACTGTCAAGATACTGGGAATCATGTGGTCTGCACGGTCTGGACTATTCACAAATACCTTCCTGCATTTTTTTTTGTCCTGATGAAACTCAAAGGAGATTTATTTCCTGAGGGTTTATGTCCCACAGAGTACATTTTCCCCTCCTTTTCCATTTATTATGAAAAGTGCCATTATGTTAGTCCTTTGCTCATAAAGACCCCAGAGGGGACTTTCCATCAGATTATCATTTATTTCTCCAGAACCAGCTTGTCTTCAGCCATGGAAGAGTGTACATTATAAAGTGTCTGTATGAAACACCACCAACTGCTGTCTTTGAGCATCAAAGTGAGTTCTGTGTTTGACTCACTTCTAAACATCTTCAGCACAGCAGACTCTACACATAGGGAAAACTGGAGCATTTCTGGACCCCAGAACCAGCCGCTCTCTGCTTTGAGCAAAAGGTGTCTCATTGTGCCTGCTGAAACCCACTTGCTAAGACACAAAGCATACCTGTAGGCAGAATCTTACATTATAGGTCTTTTGAATCACAGAAGAATGTGGCACCTGTTACACTTGAGGGATAGGCAAAAGCTACACAGTGTCCTCCTCCTCTCAACATATTATCTATTCCTTGAATCCAACAGGTTGCAGCTGGAAATTTCACAGATGACTGTGCCAGTGCTATAAACTTGCAACTACTTAAAATAGTTTCTTTTTTTCAATTTCTTTTTAAAATTTTTTATTAGATATTTTCTTCATTTACATTTCAAATGCTACCCCCAAAGCCCCATATACCCTCCCTCCACTCTGCTCCCCAACCCACCCACTCTCGCTTCCTGGCCCTGGCATTTTTCTGTACTGGGGCATATGATCTTCGCAGGACCAAGGGCCTCTCCTCCCATTGATGGCCGACTAGGCCATCCTCTGCTACATATGCAACTAGAGACACAGCTCTGGGGGGGTACTGGTTAGTTCATATTGTTGTTCTTCCTATAGGGTTGCAGACCCCTTCAGCTCCTTGGGTACTTTCTCTAGCTCCTCCTTTAGGGGACCTGGGTTCCATCCAATAGATGACTGTGAGCATCCACATTTGTATTTGCTAGGCACTGGCATAGCCTTACAAGAGAGAGCTATATCAGGGTCTTGTCAGCAAAATCATGCTGGCATATGCAATAGTGTCTGGGTTTGGTGGTTGTATATGGAATGGATCCCCAGGTGGGGCAGTCTCTGGATGGTCCTTCCTTCTGTCCCAGCTCTGGACTTTGTCTCTGTAATTCCTTCCATGGATATTTTGTTCCCCATTCTAAGAAGGAGCGAAGTATCCCCACTTTGGTCTTCTCTCTTCTTGAGTTTCATGTGTTTTGTAAATTGTATCTTGGATATTCTAAGTTTCTGGGCTAATATCTGCTTACCAGTGGGTGCATATCATGTGAGTTCTTTTGTGATTGGGTTACCTCACTCAGGATAATACCCTCCNGATGCATCCATTTGCCTAAGAATTTCATGAATTCATTGTTTTTAATTGCTGAGTAGTACTCCATTGTGTAAATGTATCACATTTTCTGTATCCATTCCTCTGTTGAAGGACATCTGGGTTCTTTCCAGCTTCTGGCTATTATAAATAAGGCTGCTATGAACATAGTGGAGAACTTGTCCTTATTACAAGTTGGAACATCTTCTGGGTATATGCCCAGTAGAGGAATTACTGGATCTTCCAGTAGTACTATGTCCAATTTTCTGAGGAACCACCAGACTGATTTCCAGAGTGGTTGTTCCAGCTTGCAATCCCACCAACAATGGAGGAGTTTTCTCCTTTCTCCTTGTCAGCATCTGCTGTCACCTGAATTTTTGATCTTAGCCATTCTGACTGGTGTGAGGTGGAATCTCAGGGTTGTTTTGATTTGCATTTCCCTGATGATTAAGGATGTTGAACATTTTTTCAGGTGTTTCTCAGCCATTCAGTATTCCTTAGTTTAGAATTTTTTGTTTAGCTTCGTACCCCATTTTGAAATAGGAAATAGTTTTCTTTCTTTCTTTCTTTCTTTCTTTCTTTCTTTCTTTCTTTCTTTCTTTCTTTCTTTCTTTCTTTCTTTCTTTCTTTTAAACAATTTCATACACATATAGTGTGTTTTGATCATATTCACCCCCATTATTGCCCTCCCACTTCTCAAGAAGTCACCCTCCTACCTTTATGCATTTTGTGATGACCCACTGAGTTTAAGTAGGGTTCCTTTCATGCTCAACAGCACGGGTTTCATTTAGTGGAGCATAGACTACTCATCATTAGCTATGCCACTGAAGTAAAATGACTCCCACTCTCCTAGCAGTGTTTAGTGCCAATAGCTTCCAAGCAATGGATATTGCTTCAGGAGCCCCTTCCCCCGTCCGGATTAGAATGACAATGCCCTCACCCTTGTACGAGTTTTGTGCAGATCACTTCCGCATTTGCAAGTTCATGAATGTGGCAATCATGGGATGGGGCCACGGCACACCTGGCAGCCTCCAAAGTTTTTAATAGAGGTCTATCTCCTATGCCCACAGAATTTGCAAAAGGTTGTCATAGGTTCTGTGAGAAATGGAACCAGTGAGGCTTTCCATTCCCACTGACTCACATATAGTAGCCAATAACTCATGTGTTCTGGTAAGGAATTGGGCATTAAATATGCTTGAGTTTCCCCCACATGAAAGGAAATTACCTCTATCATACTTCCCCTTTAGACACATATCTGGCCTTGCAAATATCACTTCTTTGGGGCATCCCAATCTAAAAACGTGAAATAAAAAAAAAAAAAACTCTTCCTGTCAAGAAGAAAACTCACAATAACAAATCTCAGATCATAAAATTTTGTTTCATTCACGAAATTATTAAAAATATTGCATATATTTGCACATGACATGTGTTAAAGTAATTTGGCTTCAACTTAACACCAGTGTCTGTCCCATCACTGAAAATCAGATTTTCCCAAATCTGATATTCAAACACTGCTACTTTCAAATATTTCAAATAAGCAACATGCAGAAAAAAATTTACAAAGAAAACAGTCCACTGTGAATTTCGTCTTGTGGACCATATGCAGGAAATAACTTTCTTTCTTTCTTTCTTTCTTTCTTTCTTTCTTTCTTTCTTTCTTTCTTTCTTTCTTTCTTTCTTTCTTTCTTTCTTTCTTTCTTTCTAGTTTAGTGAAGTGAAAGTTGCATATATACACAATGGGCCTTCAGCAACAAATACAGTCGTAACATTTACAGGGAAGTGATTGAAATTGCAATTGATTATAGTAATTAAACTAAATATAGTAATTAAAACAAGCCAGACGTAGAGTAAGAAATACAGTTTTCTCCTAAGAGATCCCAGAAGACATTAACTTTTTAACCTGCATGTTTACAATGTGGCCACCAGAGGGTGACGTAGCCTTAGTAAAGCTAAAGTTAACAGTACCAGAAAAATTTTAAAAGCTGCTGTTTTATGTACTTACCACCAGATGGCGGACGAAGACAATGTTAAAACTATAGAGAGAATGAAGTTCGCAGCCAAGTTTTAAATGGTTAGGGAGAACACTTTGCTACTCGTAGGTAGGGAGCCAACAACATACTGCAGATTAACTTGATACAAGCTAGGGTGAATGACTGCAGTGTTCTATAGACTAAGAACTACTGACTGAGGAAAACATTTTAAATAGATAATATTTGAAATGTGCTACCATAGATTTATGTCCCATGAAACAGTTATATGGATATTACTACATACCTTTCCACCAAGGAAAGGCTCTTGCACTTGTAATATGCACTTACTCTTAAATAAAGACACAATAATATTTTTTAAATGGAAAAAACACTAAAACAAGATTTGTGCCACTTAAATGCAGGTTTTATGATTATTTTGTACTTTTTGTCGTTTCTCAATTGGGTCATTTATGTCCTACTTATGTAATTGTACCTTCTAGATGCGTGTTCATTATTAAATATACGGTGTGCAGATATGTCTCCCAGACTGAACAATAGCAAATTCTACAGAAAGGAACGACTATTTTACTAAAGATAGATTGATTGTTTTTCACTGATCATGCATTTTTGTTTCATATAAAGACTCAGCAATAAACACACACAGGCTTGTAAAATTTCTCTAGTTTTCTCATAAGATTATAAGACTTTGACTCTTTGGGTCTGATTCATTTTGAATTTACTTCTTATGCGAGGTGTGAATTCAGTGTCTTGGGTCTCATTAGTATCTTCACTTCTGACTGTCAACCATCATTTATTGAAAAGAGTATTCTACTACCACTGGGTTATTTCTGTCCCTTTGTCAGAAATCTGCTGACAGCTGTTGTGCAGCTCTGTTCCTGAGTTCTCCGCTGTGGGCCACACGTCCACAGGCTTGATCTTTCACCTGCATCTCTTTATTGGGTCTAGAGGGAAAGCATTCTATGGTAATTATTCGTGTCTGCCTATTGACATATTTAAGTAGCGTCATGTTGCACTCAATCTGGACTTACAACTTCACAACTGCCTCCTGCCTCCTGTGTCACCGCATTCATGGAGGGACCCTCCAATGACATGATACAAGCAGGCAGTTCTCTTCCTTACCTTTGTCTGTCAGCCTGCAGAACGATCGGATCCAGGCCCTTTCAAGTGCTAGACAAGGACTGTACATTGAATTACATCTTCAGCCTTTGATTCTTGTATGTGAGCAGAGGATATGCTAGGCATCAACACTGAAAACAAGAACTTTCATCCATAGTTATGCTATGGAAATAACAGAGGCTCCTATATCCCTACAGCTGGCTAATACCAGTTGGTTTTTTTTTTTTTTTTACATTGTATGCTCCACCAAACCTCAAGCAAGCTAGATAGCTCTGTGTTTTACATGTATTTGAGGCAACATCTGCCCTGTCTTTTCTTCTCGATGCTATTTATACAAGTCTGTAAAAGCCCAGGCACTTCTCCTCCATGTTACTCTGGTGAAACCTTATCCATCCATTTTTCATCTCCTGCAGATCAGCCTAATGTGGCCATGGCAGCGGGGTCATCATCACATCTCTTTAGTAAACCATAGGTAATGGCTGCCCATAGAACTGTGATCAAGAGGCATCCACGCATGTTCTATTACACAATCTTACAATCACTAGTTCTGCCCACTAGCTGGCCTCTCTTTTAGAGTGAAATCACCAGCTCACAGTTACTTAAACACAAATTCTAATTCTCCATTAAGTGAAAAGTGTTTCTCATGAGGAGTCATTAAAGTATCCTTGCAAACAGAGAAATCAATCAAAGACTCAGATATAAGCCCATACAATTCGAGTCACTCGATTTTTGACAAAGCTGCCAAGAACACACACTGTGGAAAGACACTGATCTCCAGCAAATTGTTTGGAGAAAGTTCACTAGTAGCTTCTAGAAGAATGAAACTAGACACTTATCTCTCACATTTCACAAGACATCAACTCAGAATGGGTCAAAGATGTCAATGTGATACCGTGAACTCCGAAATTTCTAGAAGATCAGGGCTTCAGTAAGTAATGGACAATTAAGACTACATTGCACCAACAGAAATGATGTAATAGATAATTTATATATGGGGTTGCTCTAGAAGCCAAGACACTAGGAAGATGCCATTGGTGAAGGTGTGCCTCCTTAGTGGAGGGAGACACTAAGTATGTAATACAAGGACAGTGAGGGGAGATGCCTGGTAGGGAATAGGAAGGGCAGAGAAGAGGGTTAAAGAACACAAAAGAAATTACAAAAGCCACAGAGAAAGCTAGTACCTTGTAAACAAATTAAAATGTATAATTTATATTTTAATAATTTGGAGGGGAGGGCTAGTGTTTTGCTAACATGTCATAAGTTAGTCATCTGGAAAACTGAACCATCATTGATAAAACTCATTGATCAGTAGGGAAGTCTTTGGAGGCGTTTTTTCCACTAATGATTGGTTTGGGAGGACTCAGTCAACGTCCGGGTGCCATATTTGGACAGGTTGTCCTGTGTTGCAGAAGGAATTCATCTGACAACCCATGAGGAGAAATTAGAGCTCCTCTATGACCTCTGCCACTGTGTCTTGCCTCCAATTTCCTGATTTGAGTTACTGTCCTGACTTCCCTTCCTCATGCTCCATAAGTTGTTAGATAAAATAAACCCTTTCCTCACCAACTTTTACTTAGTCATCAAGTTTACCTGAGCAATAGAGAGCAAATTAAGATACCATGCCTGAATGGACAAGGCTGCATCTAGCAACAATGGGTTAATAAACAGTTATCCACTGCTAGGGGCTTAACACCTCTTATGAATTGGACAGAGAAGCCACAGAGACCTCCTCCAAAAAGTATAAGCTTTTTCATTCCTTTTAATTGCCCACCTAAACAAAATGTTGAGAGCCCTTTATTGAAGACAGCACATACACAGTATGTTCATGATATAGAGAAATCAAGCAGACAATAAGCCAACAGCTTCTTCCCTGCTGGCTACATTTCATTTCTTGTTTTTGTTTGTTTGTTTTGGGGGTTGTTGTTTTGTTTTGTTTTGGTTTGGTTTTTTTGAGGCATGGTTTCTTTGTGTAAAGTCCCCATCTATCCAAGAGCTCACTTCGAAGACGAGGCTAGCCTCAAACTCTCAGAGAGCCACCTGCCTCTGCCTCTTGAATGCTGAGATTAAAGATAGGTTAAGTTTCATAGTTGTAGAAATATCCATCCATGTCTGCCCAGGGGGACAATAATGGCATCCCCATTACAAGGATAGCTAGTCATTTTTTCTATAGATTTTTTTGAGGCCCACTCTTTATGAGAGATTCCATGCCTTACCATATAAACTGGAAACCCATGGCAGAGGAAGTCATAGACCCTACAAGGAAAAATGAATACTGTTTATCTAAATTGACGTAGAATTAACCTCCTTTCCATTTTTTTTTTTTGAGACAGGGTTTCTCTGTATAGCTCTGGCTGTCCTGGAACTCACTTTGTAGACCAGGTTGGCCTCGAACTCAGAAATCCGCCTGCCTCTGCCTCCCAAGTGCTGGGATTAAAGACGTGCACCACCATGCCTGGCATCCAAATATTTTTATACTAACAGATTATTGTTCCTTAACCAGGGTAGCCCCTCTCTTCAGTGAACATCGGTGAATGCACAGACACATGGTTTTACAAAGCACAGAGGATAAATGACCCATTAGTGGCCTTCCCTAAGCAAGATGATGTTTACTCTGTCTAAATCTTAGGCAACATTTTAGAATAGCAAGTGGGAGAGCCAGGAGATGGGAAGGATGGCTGCAGAATGCCATCGTCTAGGCAAGATGCAGACACTAAAGTCACTAACTCATACCTGCAACACATACTTGGGTCTGCATAAGAATGTGACCAATTAGTAAAACATGGGTGTATTTCAGCTCAGGGAACTGTACCTTTCACTGACAAACGTTTTTATTTTTCCTTCTGATTAATTCAGGGAGAGAAAAAGCTCTTTCCTCACTTGTGTATCTACTTGTGACTAAACTAGGCTCCAGTGGATGGATTCAATGCAATGTTTAAACTAGTGGGTCTGTTTAAATTTAGTGGGCAACAAAAGCAATGCAAAAGTCATGAATCTGTGAGAGAGACTACTAGGAAATGGGTTGATACAGATGCGGGGGAGTAATCAGAATGAATTATATACAGGTATAAAATTGTCAGAAACAACAAACTTAATTAATATAAAAAATAAAACTTATACCTGAAAGAAAGAGTAGAACCTAGATTTACAGGTTATCCTACTTTGTTTTCTCACTATAATACAGAACATAACCAAAAGCGACTCAGATGAGGAAAGGTTGACTTGACTCGCATGTCTTAATCACATCCAGTAATAAAGCGTGTCAGGTTAGAAGCCCAAGTAGGAGCAGAAACAGGACTCACACAGAAAAGTATGCTTCCTGGCAATCCCTTGGATTTTCTTATATGTTTCTCAGGGATGGCTGGACCTTCCTACACCAGTTACCCTTCAAAAAATGCCTACAGAACAACCTGAGGTTCTCCTCTTCAGATGAATCTAATTTGTGTCAAAAATCCAACCTGCTCCCAGATCTTTCTTAATACCCAGAGTGTGTGGAACTTTTTGTGCTTAACCCCACTTTGAAGACTAGGATGACCTCAAACTGTATGTACCACACTTTTTGAACAGGGAAAGTCCACTGTGTCCACTTGAGTAAGAGATTTACAAAGCAAATTAAGCAAATTGCAGGTTGATGCCTTTCCAAGAACCAAGATGTTTCTTCCCTCATGTCTTTGAGATTTAAGAACCTTGGTAGTGTCCTATTCTGAAACGATAGGCAATTGCTAGCTGTAGCATATCTGAAGAATTAAGAATGCTGAATAAATTAAGAAACTCCTATAACTATTTATTGTAGTAAGAAATGCTACTATTGTCTAATATTTTATGAGAAGTTAAGTGATGACTATCTGTAACAGTGTCACTGGCAGGTGTTAAAACAAACAAGACTTGGTAATGTGTCCTTTTGTAGATTGACCAAGTAGGTGTGTAAACAGAGCCAACACATAGCACAGGGCACATAGCAGTCAAACATTTGTATACAAATGCACTACATACCCAGGCACACTTGTGGACACCAACATGTGCACATACATATGGGCATGCATGAATGCACACTTTCACACACATCCACACAGAATGCAGCCATATACTTCTTTCCATGGTGAAAACACCTTGAAATACACTCTTCCACATAAAAACCACAGAGCTCTGCATGCTAATACAATAACAACACAGAAATGCTCATACGGAAACACACATTTATACATACCCATATGCACATTTGCATAATTATACTGTACCTAAACCAGCCAAATAGAGTTACACTTTATTTCCACCAAACACACATGCTAACACAAATGGACAAGAACAAAAATACAAATGTATAGTCCCATACAAAAACTACTAAGGCACACAACACGTATTCACAAGAAGGCATATACAAAGCCTTCCTGTAAGGGTACCCTTGTATGCACACAATCACCTTCATTTAAGCACATCTTTAGCAGTACTTTTGATTGCTCTCCATCTTTACAGATCATGCCTAGCAACACTCCTTCCTTGCAAAGGTCATTTTTCACGGCTCTAATTTTATTTTATTTTATTTTTTTAAAGATTTATTTATTTATTATATGTCAGTACACTGTAGCTGTCTTCACTCCAGAAGATGGAGTCAGATCTCATTACAGATGGTTGTGAGCCACCATGTGGTTGCTGGGAATTGAACTCAGGACCTTCAGGAGAGCAGTCAGTGCTCTTAAACTCTGAGCCATCTTTCCAGCCCCCTTGTTTTCGTATTCTAAATAATTTTTAGAATTTCTTTAAGAAATTTCTGGTGAGAAAATGGTTTTCCACTGCCATCCAAATCTGGATGCAGCAATGGACTCTTTTGTTTTTAAAATTATTTGTCAGTGCTTTGTCTTAATGCATCGGTTGCTTTTGGGGATTATTTTTCTTATTATCTTTCAGTTGTGGGTCATTTCTTACCGTGGCTGCCTTTCTGGGTGAGAATAACCAACTTTTATTCAAACATGCAGTCAAGTCTCAGACAGCAAACATCATCAAGGAATTCAACTGATTCTATTTGCTGAAACCCATTGACTTTATCTTTCTTTGTTTCTGAAAGTAAGGCTACATATCATGGGTAATGCTTCACTCGATTTTATTTACATGACAAATCAAAAGAAAAAAACAAACACTCTACCTGTGTAACATTATTTCTTGGATTTGTACCACAAATATATCACAAACCAAGTGTATACCCTTTCTGCCCAGCTCTGGAGCTATCTTTGTGTAATGCCTTTATCAATGGAAGACTTTCAATCCTGTCAATCACTCAAACTAGTAAATTCAATGTGATCTCTAACTTCAGTCTTTTGCTTATATAGAGTGCAAAGGGTACAGCTTTTTTAAATGATTCTTTTAAGGCTTCAGATTAACAGTTCTTATGATATTCTCTGTAAAACCCTCAGATTACCAAGATTTAACTGCTAATCACAGCAGCTTTCAACTTGCTCTGCGAATTTGTCTAACTTCATAGGAAGAGCCTGCTTTTCCTCTAAAAGTGTGTAACTGATTTCATACTGAACACAGAAAAGGTATGTCAACACACACACAAAACACACACACACAGACATACACAGACACAGACACACACAGACACACACAGACACACACACATACACACATACACAATGCTTCTTACCAACTATATCTCTCTATATATTGAGGAATATAGATGTAGACAGATCTATATTTAGGAAATTATATAGATATAGATGTATATATAGATACATTATTAAATACAGATATATAGATGATATATAGGTATAAAACTATAGTTTATTCTAGAGCCATTTTGAGTGACTATGGGTGGGGAACACAGATTTAGGTTAGTTCAAATTCCATGTTCAAAGATGGAAACAATTCCATGACATTGTGTTGTTTGACAGAAGAAAGAAAGTCATAAATCAAGGCAAGTTTATAGTACATTGTTGCTTACATCAGAGAGGTAGTTACAGCAAGATAATGGAAGGTTTTTCTATAGTCTCAAAATACTATCTGATGACGTTCTTAGTTTTATGGTTAATGGAAGCAATCACTCTGACAAGATAAACGATTCCAACACAGAGATGTGTAAGGAAGTCTGTTCCAGAGGGCTAGATCTACTCCAAGATAAAGGTAATTAGCCTTTGGACATGCAACATTCCAATCTCTCCACAGTTCCAATCAGTCTCTGCACAGAAAACTTCTTTTGAGAAGGTTTTGTTCACAACTGGCTACGCAGTTTTCCCGACAGAGAGTTAATCAGTTCAGGGTCTGGGTGCAGTTGGGTATCTTCACACAGCTTTGCAGTGTGGTTCAGTTCATTCAATTAGTGTTAGTGATGACTCCCCTCTTCTTTCTGCAGACTAAGTCACTATCAAACCAGAGTGTTCAGTGACTTTTTTTCTCCAGAGTTTTGAAAATTAACACAATGTTGTCAAGAATTTGGAAATCGGGCAGACACGGGGGATGGGGGGGGGGGCGGCTGTGCATCGTTCTGTCAGTCTCATAAACATGCTCTGGTGGCTCAGACAAGAGAAGCTGTCTACAGTGAGAGCATAGAATTCCCTAACCTTCTGTTTTCTCCATGAAGTTTCTGTATGTTTTCCTAAACAACCTTCCCTGCCATGTGTGCCCTGCTCCTATCTTCATTGTTCCACATTTCTTTACATTAGAGGGATTCCTGCTCACCAGATGCCAGATTGATTTACCACTTCATTATGTCTGCTGCTCTTTAGTAATGCCGACACTGGGCCTGGTTGTATGTACTTAGAGGCTATTGGAGAGCATGTGGAGGAGAAGAGGAAAGTCCACTCTCTTTCAGTGAAAAGTTAAAAAAGAGGGGGATTCCAGCCAGTAATGATAACAGCTAGGGTTCCCTAAGACTCTTAAGCTATACAAAGGCTTCAAAGGGAATCTAGCTCAGCAAATGGCAACTGCTGAATTCTTTCCCTGAGCCCTTGGTCATACTTTTAAAGCCTCTTTTTGTCACTCCCAGTGACTGGTGACTTGCCTAGATCTATTATCTTTAAGTGTCAAATCTTCGAGCAAACAAAAGGAGGTGTAGAAGAATTGGAAGACCATAGAGCTTGTTCTGTTTCATCTATTCTTATAGCAATTTGTGGTTATTTTATGTCCTCTGATTAAGAACCTTCAAATAACAGCTGGGTAAGGTGATTTCATTGCTATAATCCATGAGTATCAATCTATTGATGTGAAACTTCTTGTGCCTTAAAAAAAAGGCATCCTTGGATATGAGTGTGATATAGACTTTCCAACCAGAGGAAGCAACGCTCACAAGACACATCATGAGGGATGTGTTTAGGAAGTAGAAGTGACGTAGCTAGTTTCTGGGAATGGTAAGGCAAGTAAAGGAAACGAGATAGAAGAGGAATGTTAAGCCTATATTCCCTAGGGCTGCATTGAAAATGGTGATGCACTTATCATTCAGAACAGTTGTCTGGGAACATAAACCAGAAGCTTGTAAAAAAGAAAAACACATGGGTTTATTGGGATATTTGTGTTTTAGAAAACATTTAAATATTTATTTTTAAATTGTAAGGATAGTAGCGGAAATGAGATAGAAGAGGAATGTTGAGTCTATATTCTCTAGGGCTGCATTGAACATGGTGACGCATTTATCTTTGACAAGACTTGTGGAAAATCCACCAGAAGCTTGTAAAAACGAAAACCACAAGGGTTTATTGTGATGTTTGTTTTAAAAGTCCATTGAAATATTTATTTTCAATTGTCTGTGTTTGCCTTTACGTGAGTGAGCACACATGAGCCTAAGTGCCCCAGAGAAGAGTGTGAGATCCACCGCAGCTGCCCAGCGTGAGCCCTGGGAACCAAACAGAGAGCCTCTGCAACTGCTTTGGTCCTCCAGTTAATGATCCAGATTGCTAGCTACATGATCCTTTTACTACTAAAAGATAGTTTAGTTTACATTTGAGGGAGAAAAGGAACACACAAAAGAGTAGCATGAGTCTCCACGAAGGATTACTTTGTGGTAAACAGAAATACCCCACACTACTTGAATAATCAAATTTAGAAAAATTATATGTATTTATGCAGTAATTTTTAAAATAAAATGTTCAGCTTTATCATTAATGAAACTTAAATTCTCCTAATTCCCAGCTGTTTAAATGTTAATATAATATCAATGTCTAAAATTTATTCATACTATGCAATATTTATGCCTGAAAATAATTGTCAATGTTGATACTTTTATAAAATATTTATTAAATATAAATTAAAACATGAAACACTTTTGTTCAAAAGCATTTCAGATTAGGAATTCTCAATCCACAGTTCAATTATTATCCTATGAAAACACAGCTCATGCATTTGGTTTAAGACACTCACAGATAGTACCCACAAGATTGTTTTGCAGAACTTTAGACTTTCCAGTTTGGTTTTAGTGAGGCATGCATTTATAAAGCATTCGAGAACCATTTAGGATTCCTCTGTCAAGAAATTTCTGTTTAGATATTCACCTCCTATTTAGTTAGATTATTTGATTTGTTGATGTCTACTTTGTTGAGTTCTTTATATATTTTGGAAATTAGCCATCTTTCAGATGTGGAGTTAGTATTTTGTCCTTTTGACAGTGTCCTTTGTCTTGCAGAAGCTTTTCATTTTCATGAAATACAAGTTGTTTTCTACGCCAGTGCATTCATGGCTATTCCCCACTTTCTCTTTCATCAGGTTTAGGATACTTTATTTTATGTTGAAGTGTTATATCCACTTGGTCTTTTGGAGTTTTGTACAGAGTGATAGATATGGATCTATTTGCATTCTTCTATATGTTCCCATCCAGTTAGACCAGCATTTGTTGAAGATGCTTTGTACTATATAATTTTGGCTTCTTTGTCAAAACAACAACAACAACAACAAAACCCAAGTGTTCATAGGGGTATGGATATGCTATGGCTGATTGATATCCATGGGAGGCTTGCCTCCTTATGGAGAAAAACAGAGAAGCAGTGGATAATGCAGGGTTGGGGGTGGGGGAGTGTGCTAGAGGAGAGGGAATGTGGGAGGGAGGGAGAAAGGAGGGAGAGAAAACTGCACTCAGGATGTAAATGTAGAAGAAAGAAAGAAAGAAAGAAAAAAAGAAAGAAAGAAAAAAAAGAAAGAAAGAAAGAGAAAGAAAGAAAGAGATACTGATATCACAAAGAATGCACAAATTAGTAGGGATCCAGTTTCACTTTCCAAATGTATATGTTGGAACATAACTTTATATCACTTAAGAATTAATTTATTCCCATTTCCTTAGACACTGTCTTATTGAAGAATATAATCAGATGATCTTACATTTGTTTGGGGAAGGTGACTTTTTGATTGGGTCTTATTTTCTCTGCCATTCACATTTAGTTTTTATGGTGAATGTTTGAAAGACAGTTCTTGGAAGGTCTGATAGAACTCTGCACTAAACCCATCTGGTCTTGTTTGTTGTTGTTGTTGTTTGTTTGTTTGTTTGGGTTTGGGGGTGATTTTTTGTTTTTGTTTGGAGACTTTTAATGACTGCTTCTATTTCTTGGGGGGATACGGGACTGTTTAGATTGTTAATCTGATCGGATTTAACTTTGGTACCTGGTATCTGTCTAGAAAATTGTCCATTTCATCCAGGTTTTCCAGTTTTGNTGAGTATAGCCTTTTGTAGTAAGATCTGATGATATTTTGGATTTCCTCATGTTCTGTTGTTATGTCTCCCTTTTTATTTCTGATTTTGTTAATTAGGATGCCGTCCCTGTGCCCTCTAGTGAGTCTGGCTAAGGGTTTATCCATCTTGTTGATTTTTCTCAAAACAAACAAACAAACAAAAAAACCAACTAACCAACCAAACAAACAAACAGCTCTTGGTTTGGTTGATTCTTTGTATAGTTCTTTTTGTTTCCACTTGATTGGAGTTTGATTATTTCCTGCCTTCTACTCCTCTTGGGTGAATTTGCTTCCTTTTGTTCTAGAGCTTTCAGGTGTGCTGTGAAGCTGCTAGTGTATGTGCTCTCAACTAGGAAAGGGGATAGCATTTGAAATGTAAATGAAGAAAATGTCTAATTAAAATAAAAAGAAAGATAGTTTTTGTTATGAAGTACCCAAACTGTAACTGAGGACAGAGCATTTGCTTTTTGTTTTGATATTAGTATTATGCAATGAATTTATATAAAGTGTTGCTAACTTGATTATTGACACAAGTTACATGAGTATTAATAAATTGTAATGTTGATCAAGCAAAAAAATAGTATCAAAAGTTGTTGTTTAATGTATGGTGATATGACTTTTTTTCCTTCCCAATTTCATGACATTTAAAAGGCTATTTCTCCCTGTTGCCACCAGAGGGGGAAACAGGACCTGATTCATGGCTGATTGGCGAGTCTGGGTGTTTGCAGCTGAAGACTTAGCAATATAAGAATCATTACTGTTCGTTTACTACAAAGTGAAAATGATTCTCAGTCGTAGCAATAAGCATATGTACAGAATATGTAGCCTTACATTTGAGTACCAACGATATGCATATATAGATCTTAATTTATGAGTCAGAAGCTACATACAATTGTTTATGAACACTATGCATAGGGAAAAGTACAGCAGAAAGAAAAAAGA
Source organism: Mus pahari (assembly GCF_900095145.1). Classification (NCBI taxonomy): domain Eukaryota; kingdom Metazoa; phylum Chordata; class Mammalia; order Rodentia; family Muridae; genus Mus; species Mus pahari. Next base: position 34,547,880 of record NC_034590.1, on the reverse strand, counting down.
TTGACATGGGATTACTCTCACAGTGTGCGTGTGTGTGGAATACTTCTATGGAGCTTTTTGTTCATTTGTTACTTTTTTGGTATGCATTTTAAGATTTTGTTGTATGTTCTGGATGCAAGTTCTTCACTGAGTATGTGATATGCACCCATTTTGTTTTAGTCTTGTGATTTTTTTTTTGAGCTACTCTTGTGTGGTGTGAATTCCCTGTCAGCTATCTCACCTGTATATGAGCATCTGATGTTTTTCTTTTTTATTATATTCTTTTATTTATTTACATCCCAAAATTGCCCCCTTCCTGGGCCCCCCTCCATGAATTCTTTACCCCCTAACCCCTACCCTCTGCCTCTAAGAAGGTGCTCCCCCATCCCACCCACTCCCACCTCACCCTCACCAGCATCACTCTTCCCGGGGGCGTCAAGTTTCCACAGGATTAAGCTTATCCTCTCCCACTGAAGCTGTACAAGGCAGTCCTCTGCTACACATGTGCCCTGGGCTCCTTGGGTTTTGGCTTAGTCTCTGGGAGCTTTGAGAGGTCTTGGTTAGTTGACACTGTTCTTCCTATGGGGTTGCAATACCCTTTAGCTCCTTAAGTCCTTCCTCTGACTCTTCCATATTGGTCCCCAACCTCAAACCAATAGTTGGCTAAAAGTATCTGCATTTGTTTCAATCAGTTGCTGGCAGAGTCTCTCAGAGGACAGTCATGCCAGGCTGTTGTCTGCACACACAATATGGTCTCAATAATAGTGTCAGGATTTGGTGTGCTCACATGTGATGGATCCCAAGTTGGGCCTGACACTGGGTTGCCTTTCTTTCAGTCTTTGTTCATTTTTCCCTGTATTTCCTTTAGACAGTGACAATTCAGGATTAAAAATTTTGAACATGGGTGGGTGGTCTCCTGACTCAACTGGGGGTCCTGTCTATCTACTGGAGGTGGTCTCTTCCAGTTCCATCTCCCCACTGTTGGGCATTGCGGGAAATGTCATCCCAATTGAGTCCAGGGAACAAAATTAGGTTTCTGGGACTTTCTGGAGGTTCCCCCAGCCCTCTAAGCCCCACTGCTGCATATTTCAATTCATTCTCCTGGCCTTTTGGCTGTCCCTACTGTTTCTCTCCATACTTGACCCTGCCAATCCTTTCCCCCACCCCTACCCTCTCCCACCCAGTTTCTTCCTTCCTTTTGCCTCCCATGATTATTTTGTCACCCTTCTAAGTGGGTTTCAGGTGTCTACACTTGGGCCTTCCTTCTTGATATGCTTGATAATGTTTGCAAGTTGTCTCACGGATATTCTGAATATCCACTTATGAGGGAGTACATATTATGCATGTCCTCTTATGTCAGGATGATATTTTCTAGTTCTATACATTCAAAATTTATGATGTCCTTGTTTTTAATGGTTGACTCGTATTCCATTGTATAAATCGACCACATTTTCCATATCCACTCTTTGGTTGAGGGACATATGGGTTGTTTCCAGCTTCATATTACAAATAAGGCAAGGATCTGATTTTTCTACTCTCATTTGTTGCATTCCATGTACTTTTTATTTTGGCCAGAAATCAAATGACACGATTACCTCTAATTCTTCTGGTCTCTGATCTGAATTTCAGGCTTCTTTGCTCACTCTTGTCACCTGTGTGGGACACGTGTAGTTTAGAGAGAGATAATTTTGTTCCCAGTCATAGTAAGATTTGTAAGCTAGGCATTTTTCAAATAAATCTTTTTAAAAGTTATGCTCCATGCTTGCTATCCCAGAAATCTTCTAAAGTAAAAAGGAACATAGATACACTTATCATATTAGAGGCTAAGAAGCAATTAACTTCTCTACACTAATCCTTGTATGTTAAAATTCAATTTTTACTTTTGAGGAAAAATTTAGAAGTAACTATAGTATTGAGAAAAACCAAATGGTAAACTTCACATAGATGTAGAGAATATTCTTAATAACCTCAATGGATTTTCTGACCTGTGTCTCATACATACTCTAACAAAATAATTATCTTGTGAAGACAGATCACATAGTAGGATTCCCCAATGTCTGGCTTTCTGTATGAATGGAACTAATTAAATGTAGGAGAAATGTGATCCATAGGCAGGCAACAGATCCACTTCATATAAATTGCACAATTCTGTAAAAAATGCACTTATAATTTTGTATTCACTAGTCTCTGATGCTTTTACATCTTCACATCTGTGCACCAAATATTTAATTTCAGAATCACAGCTCTATACATTTCTAACCACAGATTGATACATAGGGTCTTTAATTTACTAAGGTCGTGTTAAAGCACTGTTGCTGTAGAAATCAGAGTTTTCTTTTGTGGCTTCTTGATCTCATTAAAGACAGAAAAAGATGGGCTCAGACGAATCTCAAGAATGATTTAATGAATTTTTGAGAGAAAAAAACAACTGGGCAGAGAAGTTACTGGAGATGCAGAAGAAGAAGAAGAAGAAGAAGAAGAAGAAGAAGAAGAAGAAGAAGAAGAAGAAGAAGAAGAAGAAGAAGAAGAAGAAGAAGAAGAAAGAGAAGGAGAAGGAGAAGGAGAAGGAGGAGGAGGAGAGAAAGTGCTTGTTTTTGGTTGTTGTTGGTATTAGGATTAAAGAAATCTGGCATGCTTAGCAATGGTGGTCAACAAGCAGCTGCTTAGCAGAAGGGCATGGGGGCTCCAAAAATAAAGTAAATCCCAGAGAGAGGGGGGAAAATGCGCTTAAGCATCGTCCGTTGTTTGAAAAAAAAAAAAAAAGAGATAAAATAAAAGAAGAAGTTATGCTTTGGGGGGGTTAGGGCTCAGAAAAGCAAGCAGGCGTATCGTTGCTGCCTGAGACGGCTCTAGAAGCGTCTGCTGCATGTGAATATTTGCTATGACCCTTTGACTTACGGCCTTGTGAAAGTGAGTGTTTCAACAAGAGAAACACTTTTATTTTTATTTAGATCACTCATAGGATAAAGTGTATATGTCACTATAAATTCTTTTTATTTTTTTTATTTTTATGGATGTGTATGTATATTTGTGCAAGTGCATGAATTTGCCCATAGAAATGAGAAGAAGGCCAAAAATTTCCTAGGCAGTCGGGAGCCACCTGTGTGGGTACTTGGGAACTAAACACTGGTCTTCTGGAAGAGCAGCACATGATCTTAACCCCCTGCCTCCACTCCTCTCTCATACTATCCTTACCCCCTTCATCCCTCACATCACCCATCTCCCTTCCCCTCTGTCTCTTCGTGTGTGTGTGTGTGTGTGTGTGTGTGTGTGTGTGTGTGTGTGTGTGTGTGTGTATGTGAAAGAGCATCTTTCAGGGGTTGGTACTCTCCTTCCACCATGTTGTTTGTGAAAACAAACTCAGGTTAACAGGCCTGAAGACAAGTAACTTTACTCACTGAACCATCTCCCTGACCCTAAGAAATAAATTTGTGATCACTCCTCAGCCTTGCATTTATAAAAAAAACTGGTATTGGGAGTGTACTACAGTGACTTAAAATATCTTTTTCTTAAACGTCCAGTAAGTCTTGTCGGTAGAGTAAATGCTGAAGGGTTGGGCATCACTAACATCTGAGATAAGAATGATTTACAGTAAGTAATAACAAAGACATTGTATCTCACTCACAAATGATTTCTCAACCTGTAGAGTGCTGGGTTATTTGTACGGGAAACACCATTTCCATGAGATAGCCAAGGTACATTCCTGAATACCAATAAACACAACATGAGGGGACTGATAATGGAAGATAATTCAAACAGAAAGGGAAATACTTTTTTTAAAATCTCATAAAATTCAAGGAAGTCCTGCATGATGCATGAGGCACAAGGAAAAACAAAATTGCTTACATTCAGGAAAAGGTTATCAAGTTGGATCTATAGTGGCTTCCTTTTCAAAAGATTCTTTCTAGAGAAGACTTGTATCAATAAAATATATCACTTTATACTTACAGTCTGGGGATAATGGAGAATAGATAATTCTGGTGTAAATTGGGAAGGGGGTTATCTTCCCTTAAGGTACTTCTTGGCAGAATATCTTATAGCCCTTGTTTAGTTAGTTTATTTTGATTTTGGTTTTTCTGAGAGAAAAAAGAGGATGGGGAGGGTCAGAGACTGAAGGAAGTGGGGAGGGAGAAGGCATAAATTCTATGTGTAGAAGATAGCAAAGATCTGGGAGAAGTTGGTTCAAAACTTACTATATGAAAACGTTTTAAATAATAAATTCAGGTTCTGAGTGAGTGATTCTTTGGGCTTCCTAGAAGAGGGCCTACTAGTCTCATTTATAAGTTCTTTCTTTGGGCAATGCTCCTATGCAAGGCTGTTTTTGACCTCCTGGATGTGCAAAGACTGACGAAGCATTATGGAGTTTTATGGTGGCTGAGAGATTGTCATGGCTGTTATGTGGAGGTGTGGGGAAGGGGCAGAGCTATGAAGGTAGAGAATTCAGAGAACAGACTGCCACAGGGATGAGTGTGAGGAGTGAGAGAGCCATGACAGGGCCAGATGGCGATACTGTTGCAACCTGAAAGCCACTTCTAATAGGAAGAATGTTTCTAGGTTTTTAGGATGGACAGGCAGTGTAGAGATGATCCTGTGTCTCTTTGGGTGCCGTGACAGTCAGTGAGAAGGTGGCAAGGCTTTGTAGGTGCTCCTCCAACTCAGAAAGCAAATACAAGGCATGAGCTGCATGTGCAATGCAGTAAGTATTGCTCAGGAACATGAGGGCTCCACCTCTGTATCTAGGAAGCAAAAGTTTCTTTGATCACAGTGTTGAATTCTAACCTGTACTTCCTAAAACAGCTGGCTGATGGATGGCCTTGACAAATAACTTGTCCTTTTCAATATTGCTCCAAGGAACAACGACTTCAAATAAACTTACTGAAAAATACAGATCCTATTTTAGACAAATATTCTGACATTAACTTTTGTATAACTTGACATCCTCTGAATAAGTTTCAAATCTTTCTCAGCATAAGAAAGCTTTAGCTGGACTAGAATTTACTTAACTAATACATTAAAACACAAAAAATGAATTATCTTAGTGATTCCTCTTTACTAGCAGTCATAGCTTCAAAAAGTGGTCGCTACTGCAGTCACTAAATAGTCATTGTACTCTAGCATCTGGTTTTAAATATTTGAGTATAAACTCTTTCTTCGGTCTGTAATCTCAGGTTTTTATTTCTCTAAACTGGATGTCTTGGGCTAAAATGTGATTTGATTCCTGAGGAAGTCTAAGGTCTTCTAGCAAAAACTTTCTATACCTTCTTCCCTATTGTTTTTTTGTTTGAGGGTGCAAAATACTATGTGCCCTCTTTATCCGTCATCACTCTCCTTGTGAGGAACTATTCACTTATACTACAAATTGTTTCTCTTCCATTTGATGATTCTTTTTTAAAATTACTTGTTGGTTTAAAGCTATTAGTGATTTAATCCGGAGAATTGATTTCAGCGTATATTGTAGTAATCTTTATTATAACCTTATTCATATCTGCTATTCTATGTGACTATTTTCTTCTATGTCAGCTTAATCAGTAGAAACTAATACTTATATAATAGTCCTACCTTTGAAATATAGGGAGATACAAGATCTCAGCAGTTATTGTTGTTTGTATGTTTTGTGCCCGATATGTCCCATTTATGTTTTTAGAGGCATTTTTATTATCCTCCATTGTATGGCTAAAAACCTTCTACAGCATTTATCTACATTTTAGTACTTTTGAAAATTTGGATTTTGATTTTTCCCCACTTTTTTTGCCCTGTGTTTTCGCATGTCTTGTCTATTTGCTTTCTGCTTCCTGCTTTCACAGAGTTAGAGGTTCAACTCTTCTGCAGAATATTTAAGTAATTTAGTTTTGCACGCATAATGAAAAGTTTTTTATTACTCCTCACACACATGATCCAGGTTTCCAGCCATTAACTATATGATAAATGATAAGATATGATATCAACTATGTGATAAAGTAAGGTTTTTTGTTTTTTTTTTTGTTTGTTTGTTTGTTTTTTAACTATAGGTTATGCAGGAACTCGCTGTCCATGAAATATAGTTTCCAAGTTACATGATGCTAGCTTCCAAATTTTAATGTGTGGAAAATTATCTGTAGTACCCACACATAAACAAAACAGATTTTTAGAAAACTACTGAAGGGGCCATTAAAGAATGTAAGTTTCTTTTGATCCATGTGCCATTTTATAGTCACATCACACCTGTTCTTAGCCAAGTCACTGCATAATTTTATTTTGCCAAACATTAGAGTTTCTGGCTTTCAGTATCCTCTTATCTTCCAAAATTTAGTAAAGTTTGGCTATACAGTGGATCCTTCATATACATCCAGGCGAAGGTTATAGTATAGGGGTCAACTGCCATACGCAGTTTATTCTGTAGTGGCAGGGTACTGGTTCCCACTCTGTTCTAAGTAGCAGTGTAACAGTACCAAGGACAGTAATCCTTGAGTGAAGCTTGGGTTGGACACAGGGAGAGTTGTTTTAGCTTAATGACCACATAAGAGAGAAACTTGTTGGGTACAGACAGAAGTAAAATTATGGGTAAGGCCAGTAAACAAAAAGTGCAACCACCTGATTATAGGGGTGTAAACTCTTACAGGAGAGGCGCAATGGCCTCAGAAATAGCTGTGCGATGGCTAGTTGGCCAGAAGGTGGCAGAAAAGTTCTATCATTGCTGCTAGCCTGTCTTGCCCTCCGCTTTTCAGGAAGAATGGGAAGACATGGGGTTGTTGGGTTTCTTGATTCAGAGCAAGAGGCGGCAAAAGCAGAAGCCCCTTGTCCCTGTCTAAAAGCTGCGACCTTCAGCCAATCTTTTCATGTACATTACATTCATAGTCACATGAGTTTATTGACTCGAACAGCCAGGCTGGTCAGCCCTTTGCCAAGGTTCCTGTAACTAAAGGCTGGTTGTAGATATTTAGCCACTTTCATTCAGGAGTTTCCCAAGAAAGTGCCCTGCAGCTGCCCACCCCCTCTTTGCAAAGGCCACCTGTAATCTGCAGAATGCTTAACACCTTAAACCTTGGATTTCTTTTTTCCTGTTAGGATCCTGATAATTTAGGGGGAACAGGTTTCCATTCTGGTATCACTGTAGTGTGTTGATGCATTCCACATGTGAGCTACATGGGGCACAAAAGGATCTCTTTGGTGTTTTTTGTATGGCTACGAAACCTGCAGTTTTTATGGTCCAGTGGGAAAGTGCCTTCCTTTTCCAAATATCATTGAGGAGATTTCCTACTTGGAATTGTAATTTTACCAGCATGCCACCATATATGTACTTTAATTAACCTGTTTTAACCTGTTTGTGCCTCATAGCCTCACCTACAAGCTAGATACAATGTTTAACTTGAACAGTTATTGTAAAAAATTAAATCAGAGGGGACCTGCCACCCCCTCTTAGCTTGCTGTGTCTTACTTGGGAAGTTTTTCTTTCACTTTAAGGAAATCTCCGGCTTCACCACCCACCATCACTGCATCACTTTAGGATGAATGGAGTACTCTTCTGGAAAGCTGACAGCAGCCACAGGTTTTACTATCACTGATAGTAATCTTGGTGTTTGTGCATAAATCATGTTAATGTGTGGCTCCCACCACCCTGGTTCAAAATTAGAATAAAGACAGACACATTATGTTATGCTAAAAGTATTTTTATATAGATATAGATCTTTACTTTTCTCCAGACAGTATTTTACCGATGAGTCATATTAACATCCAAGAACACTCTGATTTTACATAAACAAAACGAGACAAATAGACTGTTATTTCATTTCACACACAAGGCAGCACAACTCTGATACTATAACATTACAATTAGGACACCAGAGAATCACAGATCTCATTTAAAAAAATACAGACACCAAAATACAAAACAATACAGCAGCCAGTTTAAATCACATTTCACAAAACTGTACAAAAGCTTTGGCAAATATAAAAACAGGCTGTAAAATTTATACACAGAGAACAATACCAAAAAACACCAGAAAGCACAATGTCCCCCCACCCCCCATTGTCTGTTGCCTTTGGCCTTGGACCCACAGGTATAAAATCGTCTTAGTAACGTCTATTAGTGAGGATGGGGACTGCTGGTGGGGTCGTGGGAATCATCATCGCTGTCATGGGACTCGTCGGCGGCGGCGGCGTTTGCGTCCTTGTATTCTAACTCTGCCAGTGAGTCAAGGTACTGGCATGACCAGATCTGGGGCTGGTTCTCATAGAGTGCGGCCAAAAATCTCAAGATGTGCACTCTGTTGGTCTCGAGGAATGCCCGCGGCCCCCAGAGAAGCTCGTATTCTGCAGGCTCAGTGAACGGGATTTGCCTGTACTCTAGGTACCTGTGTCTCACAAACACACTGGTGATGAGCTTCTTTGTAATTCTGAAGAGACCACTTGTCTCCTGGACATCCAGCCCTAACTGGAACAGAAAGCTAAAGAGCAGATTCTCCCTGATACAGTAGCCTTTCATAAAGATGAGGCTCAAGACCACCATCAGGAGGCTGAACTTCGGCCTCTCTAAATAGGATGCCAGCAAATTACACTGCGGGTACGCCATCTTGTTGACGATGATGTAAGTGTGGGTTTTGGTGTCAACTTCCTTCAGTTGACAACCAAAGGTGCACTCCAGCTTAGTGTTGGCACGGTTGATGATGTCTAAGCTGTCATCTTTGTATTCTCGGATGACAACATTTACCATCTCCGAGAGCTGGACAGGCACCTTGGCTTGGTCTTTGACCAAGAGAAACTGCACCAAAGCGTTTGCTCTCTCATCTAAGGGAGACAACGGCTGACTCTCCCTATCAGGGTCCTCCTGAGCAGCACTGGATCCCCGAGAGACACTTGGGACCTCAGAAGCCATCCATGTCTGAGACCCACCCGAGGCACCACAGAATCCCTGGTCCCGTGAAGTGCTAGGGCCCTCCAAGCTCCTTGGCATCCTAGAGGTGTTGGGGCACCCCCAGTCATTCAGGCCCTGTGGAGTATAGAGGGATTCCCGGTCCCCCAGGAGCTGCATAGCCCTCTGAATCTCCCAGTCAGAATGACTGGGATTGCCCCAGGTTCGGGGGCCCCGCCAGTCATGTGAGGGCATCCTGTGGCCACAGTTGTCTTCTTTGGGTTCCAGATGCTTCTTCTTCCTGGTGGCTTTGCCGGGGCGTCTTGGTGGCTCTGAAGACTTGGAGGCCTCTGCAGCAGTGGCACTTGCCTGGGGGGCAGCTGCTGCCACCATCAAAATGGCAGGCACTGACTTACATGCTGATGAGGCATTCCCATCTGGATATGGAACCCAGGGAACTGCAGGCAGGGCCTCTACACAGGCATAAGGATCCTGCAGAGCAAATGGCAGTGACTTTGGGCTCTCTGAGGTGGCAGATGGACCTCTAAAGGCATTAGAAGAGGCAGGCTGGAAATGAGAGGTAGATGGAAAGACCCTTGAGGTGGCAGGAAAGGTCTCCGATGTGGCAGGCAAGTTTTTCCAGGCAGTTGGCACGTATGCCCTGGATGCTGATGCTCCCCTTGGAGCACAGAAAGTGGCACCAATGAACATGCGCTCTTTTGGAGGACCCTTTTTGTCCCTTGCAGGTGCCCTACGCTCCCTAGGAGGGCCCCGAGGTTCTAGAGAAGAGGGGCCAGGTTCTCCTGATGGAGCCATACGCGATCGAGTGGAGCCCCGGGGAAAGTTTGCCAGTGTGGCAGAGGCTCCAGGCTGGGCCTGCAACATGGGCAGTGGGCCTTGCCAAGAAGGCTGCAGCTGCACTGAAGGCAGTTCTGCCTGCAGGCCTGTGGCTTGGGCCTGGTGGGTAGGCAGCTGAGTTTGCAGTGCCTTGGGGGAGGCTGGAGCTCCCTGAAAGGGCTGCTGCTGCTCCACATGGGCGATCTGAGTGGCCTGCTCCTGGGCCTCCTGAGCAGGCACAGGCTGCCAGAAGTGAGTAGGTACCTTGGGTGCCCGCCAGCCCACTGCCTGGGCCTGCTGTACCTCCTGGAACTCCAATGGCACTGGGAGCTCCTGTGGCACCGGGAGCTCCTGTGGCACCGGGAGCTCCTGTGGCACCGGGAGCTCCTGTGGCACCGGGAGCTCTTGTGGCACTGGGAGCTCCTGTGGAATTGGGAGCTCCTGTGGAACCGGGATCTCCTGTGGCACCGGGATCTCCTGTGGAACCGGGATCTCCTGTGGCACCGGGAGCTCCTGTGGCACCGGGATCTCCTGTGGCACCGGGAGCTCCTGTGGCACCGGGAGCTCCTGTGGCACCGGGGGCTGGCCTTTGGGGGCCTGCCAGATGATGGATGGGCAATGGACAGCCCGGGGAACAGACTGAGCAGCAGCCTGGGGTACAGGAATTGGGATAGAAAGTTGGGCTGGCAGTACTGTCTGGGGCACCTGTGGGCCTGACTGTGGCACCAAATGTATCTGAGCAACTGGTGGTACTGTAGACACCTGGCCTGTTCCTGGTACCCTCGGGAGCAGTAGACGAGCTTGTGGAGCCTGACGCAGTGGCGGTGGGGGTGGCAGGACCTGCCACAGCTGAGGCTGGCTTGCTATGCCATGTGGAGCTGGTCTGATAGGGACCTGTCGGATCAGTGGTGGGGCTTGCCGCATCACAGGTTGGATCTGACGGATCATAGGAGGTATCTGGCGAAGCAAGGGAGCTGGTCCAGGTCGAATGGGTGTGTGACCAGTACGAATGGTTGAGTGCCCTTGGCGCACAGGTTGAGTGGCCTGCCAGGCTATTGTGGGGGCCTGCCAGGTCACCTGTGTAGCCTGCCAGGTCAAAGGCGTCGTTGGCCACCCCTGGGGGGTCACCTGCCAGTTGGGTGTGGTGGCTTGCCAGCCTGGGGGTGTGGCCAGCTGTACCTGGGGGACTTGTGGTACAGAGGGAACCTGTGGAGGAGCCCTTATGACTTGAGACTGGATTTGTAGGATCAAAGGCTGACCCTGTGGGGCCCAGGTAGCCAGAGGCTGCCCAGGGGGCAACACTGTCTGCGCCATTGGTGCTCCTGATACTGGAGTCTGAATGATTGGACCTCTGGCACCTGGAGGATGGATCATCACGACACCAGGACCTGGAGGCTTGGCCATCGGAGTAATCGAAGGTGCAGGCTGGGTCATCAAGGCAGCCTGTGGAGGAGGCTGGACCATCGGAGCTCCTGGAGCAGGCGGCTGGACCATCAGGACTCCCGGTGTCAGCTGCTGGGCCATCAGGACTCCTGGAGTTGACTGCTGGGCTATCGGTGTCGCCGTAATGGGAACATGCGGCATTGGAGTTCCATGTGGTCCCCCATGGACCATCGGGGTTCCATGAGGGAGAGGATGCACCATCGGGTTCCCCGGTGGAGGATGGGTCATAGGGTTCCCAGGAGGAGGATGGTGACCCATCGGAGTCCCAGGAGGAGGTGGGTGGGTCATTGGGGTCCCAGGAGGAGGAGGAGGGGGAGGAGGAGGAGGAGGGTGCGCCATCGAGGTCCCAGGAGGGTGTGTCATCGGGGTTCCTGGGGGAGGAGGATGAGCCAAAGGGCCCCCCGTGACCGAAGGATGTAGCATCAGGACTCCCGGAGTTGAAGACTGGGCCATGGGGGCTCCCGGAGGGGGCTGATGGACCATCAAGACTCCAGGAGTTGGAGGCTTGGCCATCCCCCCCCCGAGCGGCGGAGCCTGGACCATTGGGGCCCCTAGACCAGGAGGCTGGGCCAGCTGAGCCACTGGGGCAGGCAGCTGGCCCTCCGGAGCCTCCCAGGCAGGCTGAGGAGCCTGCCAAGCAGCCAGGGGAGCCTGCAAGTCCACTGGAGGTGGATCCCAAGGGACAGGAGGAGCCCGGGAGGAAGCAGGCGGGGCCCGCATCAGAACCGTAGGGCGGCTATGGACTGCAGGCACTGGGGACTCCGGAGGGCTGGAGTCACCCAGATTCGTACTTAGCTGCGACATGTCCCTTGCTTGACTGGTGGTGGCCCGTCTCCGGTTGTTGCGCTTTTTCTTCCAGTGCTGAGCATGCCGACGTGGCTGTCCAGGATCCCCCTCCAGCTTGAAGGCTGAATAGGAAGCGGGTGCAGACTGGCGTGTTCCGCGGTTCTCTCCGCAGTTCTCAGCGAGCGCAGCCGGGCTCTCTCAGCAGTTCTCAGCCAGCACTACCTGGCTGGCACCGCAACTCTCAGTGAGCGCTGCCTGGCTAGCACCGCAGCTTTCAGCCAAGTGCTACTGCCTGGCTTGCTCCGCCACGCAGCTCACAGCTCTCAGCTCACAGCTCGCAGCGCAGCTCGCAGAGTGTCGGCTGGCTCTGCAGCTCTCCGCAGTAAGAAGGCGGGGGGAGGGGGCTCAATCCCGCCCCTTCCCCGCCCCCGACCACCACAAGTGGATTGTTCAGAGGGGCGTCTACCAAAGTCCCGACTGACTCAAGATCCCTTCTCCTGTGGTATAGATCTTCAGCTAAGCTAGTTCATACTCTTTAAGCAAGAGTTTATATAGGCAAGTGACAGGGACAGATTTACGGTTCAAAAAAACAATCACTGTGCTGCATTATGAAGTGGGAACAAACCACTAGCAACATGGAACATGTCCAAAGGTGGGGGTGGTGGTGTGGTCTGAGCTCAGAAACGAAGTACATTGACGTAAGAGGGACTAGGGAGCTATTCGAGACAGCCTTTACAATTTAACGAAGGTGTAGAAAAAAAATGATTGTATTCAGGTATCTGTCTTGGGTGTGTGAATTTCCTGGAATAGTTTATTCTGTCAGGTAACTGAAGGGCAGGAAGCACAGGCAGGGTAAGGGGAATTGATGAATATTTGCTAGGACATGGGTCAGTCAACCCAGGGATAACATAGGTGGTCTATTATAACTGTATTCATTAAGAGGATCTGAGAATCAAGTTTGCCCATTCTTTATCAAAACATAGCAGTAGTAGTGAATACAATGGTTTAAAAGTGTGTTCAGAGGGGAAAAAAAAATTTAAACTCGTCTAGAAGAAAACTGGCTATATCTTAGAGTCAGGTAGAGAAAAGATGAGGAAAGAAGAGGAATCTTGGAAGTAAATTAACAGAAAGTCACAGAGGCAGCAGTTTTAACGCGGGAAAATCCACTTCTGAAGTGGGTGAGATGAGACAATAGAGTGTGAAAGACATCCTAAAAATCAAAAATGAAGCAATGTGCTGGCAATTAGCATTAAACGGGATAGGAATCCTTCTCCATATATTTCTAGAAAAATGGAGAGTACAAGAAAAGTTTTCTGGAAAATCAGCTCAAAAATGGACATATACCATGTTAACAAATAAAGAGGAAGCCATCAAAATTACTGCGTTTTTTTTTCTCCCAAAAAGTAGGTGGCAATCTCAGTTTAGTTGGGCAATTTTAGCGGTTTATAGACGGTAACTAACATTATGATTCCTTTACAAGGAGTGGTTTGCAGCCTAGGGCAGTCGTCCAAGGAGAGGAAAGAAACCACTAGGGGGCAGAAGAGAATGTTGAAGGCTGTACCCAACTCTTAACATACCTTCAGCAAATGTTCCTAAATAGTTTTGTTGTTGTTCGTTTTTAACTGGTGGACCATAAAGAAGAAATGTGCCCCAGGATGACTGGCTGTTTGTTAAATAATTATGGTAGAATTTGGGGCTCATATTTCAGAGACCATCTAGCCTTTGAAAGCATGTTACACCAGAGATTCATGACAATTTCTCACTTCTGTGTACATGCAAAACAAGGTTGCCTTCCAAAGAGAAATGACTTTCCATAGAATGAACACTTCAATGCTGTCATGATTTTTCAGTTTCACTCCTTATCTCAGGTTCATAGCTCCCATCCCTACAAGAATTGTGAAATCGGGGGATACAATCCTTTGGGAAGAACCTAGAATAAACACATAACCCTTTTGCTCTCTATTATGAGATCTGCCACATGGCCATTTCTAACTGTGGGTGGTTTGAGGAAAACTGGCTCGTTTTCCTCATATGTTAACTCACATAAATAAACACATCAGATTAAGTTTTCCCACTAACCATTTGTTTTCTAGAATGGTGACAGATTTGACTTTCAGTCTGCCAAAGTGTAGGCCATCCCACACGGCAAACGGTGTGCATTAGAGCACGGTTATTCTCTCTGATTTTGACATCAATGAATAGTTCTGCCATATCACATCGACTCCCACTAAACCTGCTGTATAGAAAGAGCATCTAATTATGTCAACAGACAACATACAAGCCACAAAGAAATGATTAGGAATGGTTCAGGGTGACAAAGAGAAAGTCCTAGTTATAATTAGAAGCAGATGATAAATATCTCACCGCCTGTACAGTGGCTACTCCATGGTAACATGTATCAACAACAGAAAAGCGTGAGTGTGGAGCATGTGGTGGTAGTAGAGTAATAGTGGGTACTCCCTCAAAATGCAGATCTGTAAATTCTGATCAATTAGTGCTCTGTGGCTCAAATCATACCCAGACGCCAAGAAGTGTAGGATTCCCTCTGTAAACTGACCATGTTAAAACATAAAAATTCAGGCATTTCCAGACTAGTGAGCTATATGCATGGCAAATTTGAGTTCCTTTTTTTCCTTGTGAAATCTTTCAGCTTCCAGAGTCCCCCATTAGCCTTTTTTTTTTTTTTTGCAAGTCCAGTCCTTTTCCTCAATAACTATGAGCCGAGCATTCCTCTTCCTCAAGAAGAACTTGAGAATTCAAGAAAATTCATAGAAAACACAAAGGAAATGAATATAAAACATTCATGGAATTTTCACATCTGTCTGTTCCTTCAGTTCCATACGTTAGTGTATAATAGATGTGAGGAAATCATGGGAAGATGAAAGGAAGAAGATTTACCTTTGCATCATAGGAGCAGTGTTTGATTGAAAAGTTTTCAGGAGCTTTGCTTTGACACATTAGTTAACATTGAGAACATAGACCAGTCAGTAAGGGGCTGTGGACTGAATCCGTAAGATTTCAACACCAAATCTGACTCCCTCGGTCTCCTATGTAGGTGGTTGTGTTACCCTGAAGTGAGGGAAGTAAGTTGTGGTTTTCACAACTCAAAACTTCATAATCACTTGCTTATGAAGCATCATTTGCCAAATATTCAGTAGATGCCTAGAAATGTACTATATATTCAACTATGTACAAGAACCTCAAGGCAAGATTTTATTTTTCATTCCATACAGATACTGATGTGATGATTTTAGTGTTACTGTGGGAAAATATATTGATCATAATTGAGAGAAATATCCAAGTATTCACTTTTGCTTGGAACATAAGTAGTGTGAAACTATCATGATAAATGCATCTGTGAAATGAAACAACAAAAGAAAGACCCTTGAATACTCTTCAAATAGATCAACTGTGTAAGAAAAGGAAAAAACATCCAAGATACCAGACATAAACTTAGTTGAAAGAAAAATTATAAGGTCTTCATTAAGATGGGAAAATTATTATTTACCGAATGGCTGTTATTTGATAAAATATTGCCGTCAGATTCCTGTATATACTATTTGTTGTTTAAAATGCTTTTTAAGTATTTGGTTTCATTTTGTTTACAAATAGTGTAGGATCAGAATATTAATTTACTTGCTTAAGATTTAGCAATAGATAGCAGAATGCAGATTTTTTTTAATATAGTAAGTTGATAGTCAAAGGCAGCAGTCTTAGTCACTATAGCAGGGATGCACAAACCCTGAAAAATTTCATGTAATTAAATACAATAAAATGCACAGATTTAAGATCATTTTAATTAGTTCTTTCGAGTATCATTTAACATTCAGAGGGATATTTTTATCATTAAAGAGAATTCTCGTTTGCCTTTGTAGCCGTTTTTCTACATTCAAAAGCAAAAATTTCCTCTTCTGCTTTGTGTTCAATTTACCTAGCCACTGAGCCAGTTTTCATCTTTATAAAAGTCATCAATAGGTATGTGCTATTTATATTTAAGATTCTGTTGTTTGGTGAACTGTTAAAAATGCAAACATTTACCTATTAGAAATTTGTTTTATAACTCTGAAATTGATAGAATTGTATTAGCTACTCTATAAATCGTTTACTATAATATACTAGCATCTGGGATAGTCATAACTCAATGTTATTAGTAAATTCCATTCCTTGTCCTTGGTAACATATGCTTTCATTTATTTTTGCTAAATTACTAGGAGTAAGGGGTGAGGTCAAAGGTCTGGTATTTGTTTGTAAGATTCTGAATCACTCTCCAGAGTTATGTTAGGACATTTTATACTCTCAGAATATAAAGAGAGGCCAGATACTCATATCATTGCCATCACAAGTTTAAATTTTGTAAGTTCGTTCCATTTTAAAGATGGCATTGCAGTCAAAGTAGAAATGTGTTTCTATAATTTTATACTCAGATTGGCAAATATGAATACCACATTCTTGTCAAACTGATACTGAAGGACATTTTAATTGTCATCATAATTATAGATACTTATTAGGTGTGTGTGTGTGTGTGTGTGTGTGTGTGTGTGTGTGTGTGTGTGATAATTAGACATATCCACGCAATCTGTAGTTACAAATTAAGATTAATTAGCACTTTATCTCCTTAGCTAGTGATTGTTTCTTTATATTAAGAACCATAGAATAAATTTATTCTAGTTTTCTATAGAAATGTGGCAAATTACTGAAACTAACCCTCATCCTAATGTACAGCACAGTAATAAAGCTTGTTATACTTATCTAACTATATTTTGGTACATGTCATCTCACTTCTATCCCTTTCCAATCTCCACTGTGACACAAGCAGCTATTAATCTACTCTCTAGGGCCATCACAATAAACTTGAAAGTTCTGTTAAGGACAGAGAACAAGTATTTTTCCTTTGTTCTTGGACATTCATTCCATACAATTCCATCCATGATGTAGCAAATGAGTCTGTCACACAAACCCTGGCTGAATCCCACTTTGTGTATATACTTTTAGTGTGTTCAGTTTAGTGTGTTCAGTTTTTCTCTATGACCTATCTTTAATTCCATTATCTGGGCATTAAGAACAATTTTATAATAAACATAGGTGTGTGCATTTCTTTTTGTTGTTGTTTATCTAGAGAGTTAATCCCTCTGCAGTCTGGCAGGTCTGAAATGTATGATGAAACTCAGTTTAGCCTTTCATGACAATTTTCATCTTTCAGCCTCGTGAGTTTTAGGTTTATAGTCACGCAATATCACACCTGGATATTTATTGAGTGTATCAATTTCCTTTCTTTGGCAGTATATATCTAAGAGTTAAACTGCGGGCTCTTATGTTCTATGTGTGTTGATAAAATTAAAGTTTTATGTGTTCACCACTATAACAAATCATTCAGTAGTGACATTGTATCTTATATAACTGAGAAGTATGCTATACCATGCATGTCTGGGTAAGAACACTTGTAGCCATTCACACAATGACAGTGTAGGTGTCAGGTATATCCTCACAGTTAGGAATGAATACATGAACATTAGTATACAGAATATTTTGCTGTCTTGGAAACTCCTTCTGGTTCCTCCTGCAGAACCCCTGGTAAGTTTTAGGGTTTTATTTGTCTTCACAGTGTACCTTTAAAAAATGTTACATAGTTTTAGATTTTTCTGTAAGTTATCAGTTCAAGAACCTTTAAAGATACCAACATCAGAAGAATATGCAACCTTTCTCATTGTCAAGATCTTCCACTAAGGGAATTCATCTGTTACAATCAATGAACTTGTGTTGAAACAGAATTTTAACCTGAAGTCTCATAGTTTGTACCAGGTTTAACTCTTGGTATTTTTTATAGTATGGGTTTTGACAAATGTTAAGTATCATATGACCATCAGTACATGATCATAGAATGTGTGATGTTTCTCCTCCTGTGCCTGGCTTATGTCACAAAATCTAGTGTTTTGGGAGAACAGTGGCCAAAACTACCCCAGTAGATATGAAACTCCAAGGATGCCTCCACTCCTTGTGTAACTTTGTAGTAAGTGCTTGCACATAGCACATTAAATATTCTGCATGATGTGAACAATCCCTTGATGACTTATAGCCCATACAATGTAAATAATATACAGTTTGTTATAAACTACTATTTATATAACAATGCCCTAACATCCTCTGTTGTTTTCCTGTTTATAAGAATCTGTTTTTTCTTATGATGTTTGGTGTGTGTGTGTGTGTGTGTGTGTGTGTGTGTGTGTGTGTGTGTGTGTATGTCCCCTGAGTTCTAGGATTAAAGACTTGTGCCACCACATCTGGCACCTGTGTTCATTTTGTATGTGTATATATGCACACAAACTATTACACAAATTTCTGAATTATATGTAAATTCTTTAGATCATTTTAGTTGTTTTTTTTCTCTTTTTTGCTGTATTTTAAAGTATTTTGCATGTATTAGCCACAAATCTTTTTTTATATGTGTATTTGCCTGGTGATATTTTAGGATCAGATGATGATGATGTTTTGTGTATAAAGGCCATCTATAGAATATATTCTTTGAATCTTTCATGTTGCTGCTTACTTTTAAATTAGGTTATATATTTTCATTGATCCCAGAAGAAACTCATGTTCCTTATTTCATCAGTTGAAACTTTGGAAGATTTTGGTTTCTTTTTGACAGGGTAACTCCACATATCCCTGGCTATCCTGAAACTCACTATGTAAAGCAGGTTGGCCTCCAACTCACAGGGATCCACTTGCCTTTGTCCCCTGAGTTCTAGGATTAAAGACTTGTGCCACCACATCTGGCACCTTTTTTGTTATGTTTTAAAATATGCTTTTTGAAAATAATATGCTTTTCATTAATTCTTATTATATTACCACCTTAAAACATCCAGAAAATTTTAATTAATTCAAAACTATTTCATAATTTCCTGTGTGATTTCTTTGACACATGGGATATTTCAAATTTTATTAATTACCAGACACTTCAACATTTTATAGAAATTTTAATCACATATCTTTCAGTGTAATTAGATAATATGTACAATTTGGTCACACTCATTCAAAGAAATATATGAACTCCCTGCACTGAATTTACTTTGAAATAATAGTTTGAAGCCAGCCTAGGCTACACAGCAAGACTGTCTTAGAAATGGACTCCTGTGGTGAGAGAACATTCTAAATAAGTTCTGAGTAGATTCTTCTTATCTTATAGTTTCACTTTACTTTTTAAATTTTTCCTATGGTTGCTTGCTTACTTATTCTGAGATGTATAAAATCTCTAAATATGTGTGTGAACTTGTTTATTTCTCCTACTTAATTTGACTATTATACTTAATAGTCTATTAACTCTTTTGGTGTGTTGTCCACATTGCATATGATTATGTCCTTCCATTTGACCTCTTAATTGTTTTGAAATGCCCTCCTAGATTTGCGAGGGTTTATGACCTGAAACCTTCTTTGCTTGACACTAAAAGGGCCGCCCTGGCTTTCTGGAGCATGGTCATTGTATACTTTGTTTATTTACATCCTTTGCTCAGTGTTTTACTGTCTGGAGGTCTGGCTGTGTTTCTTTCCCCTGTCAATTAAAGAATTAAAAAGAAGAAAAATCTCAGAAACAGCAGGCAGCAGTAGCTAACAAACTTCATTAAAGTGAAGAAACGCACACTCACAAAGTGAAGAAACACACACTCACAAAGTGAAGAAACACACACTCACAAAGAGTGAGGTGCAGAGTAAAACTCCCTGTAGAATGAAGGATTTAAATGGTCTTGGTAGTCTAGGATGAGTCTTATTTCCCATTTTTCTTTTTCTTTTTTTTTTTTTACACTCCAAATTTTATTCTCCTCCTAGTCCACTCACAGACTGTTTCACATCCCATACCTCTTTCCTACCCCCTGTCTCCACAAGGATGTCCCCCCCACAACCCAACTAGACCTCTAAACTCCCTGGGGTCTCCAGTCTCTTGAGGGTAAGGTACAACTTCTCTGACTTTAGGAGGGTTCTTACTAAATGTTCTGAGTGCAGCGGATCTTCTGGGATGGATCAGGATATAGTGTCATCAGGGGAGCAGACCGGCTAGCAGTCTGTCCCAACAGAAAGGATATTTCTCTAATTTTGGATGGGTTAAGTTTAAACCAGAAAAGGTGAGCTGAAATGGGGAAGCCCCCAGCTTCAGGAAAACATTCATTTATGAAGGTATAGAGCAGGTCTCCTTCCCCATTTTATGATTGTTGTATTTTGACAAATAAAGAGGAATGGATCAGCCCACAATTTCAATTAAAGATGTTCAGGACTGCCCTAGAGCATATCTAACTTGCCTACACTGGTCAACCAGAAGGGAAAACCATCTGATGGAAGAAAAAGTCTGCCAGGCCCTTTTATCTTTGTCTTGAGGAAAAAGCCAGAAATGTGACTTCATCATTATCGATCTGAAGCCTATTTTCCTATTGCTCTGTCAGAGAGCCAAGAAGCTCCTAGTCTGTCAGCTGAACACATGTAAGCAAGTTGTATATAAAGTACCTGGCTTAATGATTCTTCAATTCATAAATTTTCAGCTCTAAAAAGGTGAAAATATTACAAACATTATGTAAAAACAGTGCTTTGGCTTCTGACATTTCATCTTTTTACTGTAATTTTTGTTTTTTTTTGTTTTGTTTTTGTTGTTTTAGATAGTGTTTCTCTGTAGAGCCTTGGGTGTCCTAAAATTCACTCTGTAGACTAGGCTTTCCTCTAACTAATTGAGATCTGTTCGTCTCTGCCTCCTGAAAGCTGGGTTTAAATGATGTGCCACAACCAGCAGGCATTTTACTGGAGTTTTTGATAGGTGTGTGATATTCTTCTACAGGATAGGGCAGTAACAGGTAGTTGTAAATCAGCCATACAGGCATGAGGGAAGATGAGCAGCAGATACCCAACACAGTGTCCTGAAATTCTCACATTTTGGATTTTGTTTTGTGTAATTTTGTTCTTTGTTATGTCTACAAAGAGTAAACCCATATGTTGTATACATTAAATGGTCAAAACCCTCATAGACAGGTTTCTGTGTCAGATGACAATACTTAACTAAAGGCCATGGTAAGTGTTCTGACAACATTAAAGTAGGCCACTGTGGTGGTCAATATGTTCAGAAATGCTAAATGTAGTTTCCAAACCATGACACTTTCCTGTATACACTGGTTATCAGTGCATAATCCCACATCTAGCCCAATCTAAATGTTTTCTATTTCAGAGAGAGAGAGAGAGAGAGAGAGAGAGAGAGAGAGAGAGAGAGAGANAGAGAGAGAGAGAGAGAGAGAGAGAGAGAGAGAGACAGAGACAGAGACAGAGACAGAGACAGAGACAGAGACAGAGACAGAGAGAAACACACAGAGAGAAACAGACATAAAAACAGAAACAGAGACAGAAACAGAGACAGAAATAGAGACAAAGAGACAGGTTATGCAGACAGGGACAGAAAAATTTGTTGAAATTTGTAGTGGAGTCTCAGCACGCTTAGGGCCAGTACAACCTGTGGTTTAGCTCCAAAATTGGTCTGAAGATACAAGAACCTCCAAACTTGATGGTGCAGTTGCAGTTAGATTTAGGCATGCACAAGACTCACTGTGAACTAACCTTTAGGCTGAATTTAAGGTATGCCAGCAAGAAGACCATCAAGCAGAATGCATTCTCTCCTCTTAAACAGAAAGGGTCTGTCTTTTTGTCTATTCAAGCCTTCATCTGGCTGAGTACAACCATTCTGAATGATTTATTCATTCTGCTAAATTAAATGTGACTTTCATCAAAAATATTCTCACCGAAACCCTATGACTATGCTTGATTGAAGATTCAGGCGCCCTATCATCCAGTTAAATTAATTTGAAGATTTAATTATTATACTCAGGCTCTGAGTTTTAAAAATGTATTCTACTGAGTTCTGCATTTTTATGGGCTATTTATTTATTAACACTTAGTGTTATCCCTATCAGGAATAAATTAACTGCATTGATTTATGTTTCCGTATGACATTTGTTTTTATTTCCCAGTTTGAATTAATAAAATTTAATTTTTCATTCTGTATTAACTGTTGCATCATCTTCTTTTCATCATGGATGCAGTAACACTCACAAAGCTATCTTTTACTTTCTTTGTTCAGTGTCTTTATGCATCAAGGTTAGCTACAATCCTGCCTTACTCAATCTTTCATAATTGTACCTGTGTCCACTGCCCTTCGGGGCTTGAAATACTCCTCTTTAATTAAATATTGTGTATGTCAAAATTCATGAATAAGGTGTTTGCAACAGTGTTACTCCAGTCAAAATGCTCATGTCCTTTTTGTTCTCATTGCCATTCATTTTTCATCTGAACATGCCGGAAATCTCAGGACACAAAGATCCAGTGAGGACTGGGATGTTCTGGTGTGCTACCATACACTGTAGAGTGACTGCAGTTGGTGATTCGCGGTGTGTAATAACAAAGCCAGAATGTGGATTTTGAATGTTTCCATCACATAGAAGTGGTATACATTCTAGGAACTAGATTTGCATTCCCTGATTATGCTAGGTGTGCACATGTGGAATCATCACAAGGTACTCTGTACTATGTAAACATTTTGTATTTTTATGTGTAATCCTCAAAATAAATTTAAAAAATGAAAAGGTTTTCTGTGGTTGTTATCTGTAAATGAGAGCATTCTTATTGCCGTTAAATTCTATGTAATCTCCATTTTGTAACTTTCTTCGATTTGTCTTTTTTCTTATTCTAATCATCATCATCATCATCATCATCATCATCATCATCATCATCGTCTTTATTTTCATCCTGATTGGGAGAGCAGGTTGATGCATTTCACCATTTTAACAGAATTCTTGCCTATTGCCTCATTAAATAATTCTGTCATATTCTTTCTATTACATTAAATATATGATTTCATATCCCCTTATGAGTTTTACATGTATGTTTGCCTCTTTATTTTCCTACACTCCAGTTTGCATGCTTTTTAATGGACCTGGCTTTTTGTTCACTGATCCTTTGTTCTTTTACTGTATTCATTCTGCTCTTAGGTCCACTGAACTGACCATTAATTTTATTATTGTATTTTTCCATTACATTGTTTCCACTCGTCTCTTTGTAGTTATTGTACCTGAAATACTTCATTTATTCACATGTGCCATTTTCTTTGTTACGGTATAATGGAACACACTGATTATCGTTATTTAAATTCTTCTTTGTCCGTCATCTATTTTGTGTCTAAATTTCCCTGTAATAAAGACTACCATGCTCATCTATGGATCACACACTCCAACATCTCCTATTTCTTACCTTTTATTGTATGGGAGACAATGTGTGCAAATAATTAGAGGCTATCATAAATCTTATTTTCTCTCAGGGGAAGCTATTTATTTTTCTTCTGTCAGACCACAAAAATGGGTCTTTGATCTAAAAAAAAATATGAGCTCTATCTGGGATTTCTTACAATTATATTTAGATTAGCTTCACTGTGATTTTACAATCTATTTTCCTGGTATAAAAGGATATTTATTAAAGCAAAACTTCAATATAAAGCCAGGAAGGTATTAAATAGCTCTATGTATTAGACCCAGATAATGTCTCTCTCTGCCCACTACTCCTTCTCTCCTCACAAAGAACAATTTTACATCTTTTTATCAATAAAGGACTTTTCTTTAGTCCCTACCTCTGCTTCTGGATATTCCAACCTCAGGAGATGGCTCTTCTGTTTATTTCCTGC
The DNA here is from genome assembly GCF_900095145.1 of Mus pahari. Classification (NCBI taxonomy): domain Eukaryota; kingdom Metazoa; phylum Chordata; class Mammalia; order Rodentia; family Muridae; genus Mus; species Mus pahari. The sequence goes on along the minus strand of NC_034590.1, from coordinate 34,524,316 downwards.
TTCCAGCCTTTGTCAGGCTGAGTCTGCACACTCAATGAAGCTTTTGTGTACCTAGGGGAAGACGGTGCCTGTCCTCTTTCTCAGCACATAGCCTCTGCAGGCTGCTGCCTTGCAATCAGGAGGTGTCTGTACATTGCCGACTACTGTCTGCTCAGTTCAGTCCTGTGCTGGTCTCATTTTGGCTCTTGTTTTCAGCTAGCAGTGTGCTATTTCATGTCATTAGTTAGGAAAATCCCTGAATGAGAGACTTGGTGGGTAGATTTTTACTTCCTTCAGATGCTTTAGAATTATGGCCCGTCAAGCCAGACATCATGAAATCAATAAAAATCTACCGCTGGTCTGGTTTTTCTTTATAGCCCTAAAAGAGAGAATTCACTTTAGGTTCTGTGCAATCCCCAGAGATCAAAGCAACAACAGTCCTGTTTTCTTAAGAATTGCTCCCCACTCATACAATTTAATTAATTTAGGGTAATTTAATTAACATAAGATTCTTTATGTCTCCAGTTCTCAGTTTTATAATCTCTCTGCATATGTTTCATGTCAAGGTTGAATATTTTGTGTCCATCCCTAGAAGTGGAAATTCTTTTCCAACCTATTTTAGCCAACAATTTCCCAAAAGGCCAAGGGGTCTATCATTGTGTAATAGAGTTGGAGGCACTCCTACAGTGACCCTGCTTGACCCTGAAATTCTTTGGAAATTACATGATTTACATTAAACTAACTTAAAGTATGCTTTCTACTGCAAATATGGCAAGGCCAAGGAATTATAGTGTAAGTGGTTGACTAAAAGTGGTAGTTCTGCAATCCTTTTAACTTAAAATAGCATGCTGGATAACTTTACAAAAATTCACTATCAGGACAGGGATCTGTGCATTTAAGCTGTGAGTTGTGAAAGAGTATAGCCCAGAGAAATGTGTGACAAAGATCATTTCCGCTGCAGTTCCACTCTACCAAAAGAGGGGAGTGGTTAAAAATGCACCAGTACGAACTGGGGGGATGGATTCTACAGTATAAGGGATTGAATCTGATGAGGGGAGAGTTACATTCATACTTAATGAATGGTGAAAGTACAGAGAGTGGAACTCGGCAACTACCTTGAAGAGTTCAAAGTCAAAATATTGAAGGAACTTTTGATCTCACCTAGTTTCCTTGTGGAGTAAGACCATAGTGAGCTTAACAAATTTGTAGGTTGAAGTATTGTTTTGGAGAAGGGAAAAGGAACTAGACCAAAGGGAATTACTAAACATTTCCAGGAGACAATATGTGTGGGCATATGGAATGAAATATTCATATCCATAAAACTTGGGCATATGTCACGGAGGCGATGTCAATGTTCAGTGGAGTTAAAGAATTAATTGTGAGAGAAATATTGAACTTTCGCCTCTTAGGTCACATTATCATGCCCAACCTGCCTCCATTTCCTTCATTTCCTCACTATTAATTCTTTATTGCCTTGTTAAATGTATACTTGAGTTTAATTATGAGATATAAAACTCTTTGTATCACAATTGTCTTCTCATGATATCTACTCTAAAAATTAAGTTCCAACTTTAAGTTTCTAGAAAATGCATCTGTCTAGAAGGGAAAAGTGGAAATAGTCATGAGGCTGCAGAAAGATTAAGCTACGCCTTTTACATGTGGCCCTGGGAGGCATCAACATTTTTTTTAAATTTAATTTTATTTTTTTCAATTTTTATTAGGTATTTTCTTTATTTACATTTCAAATGCTATCCCCAGAGTCCCCTATACCCCCCTCCCACTCCCCTACCCACCCACTCCCCCTTCTTGGCCCTGGTGTTCCTCTGTACTGGGGCATATAAAGTATGCAAGACCAAGGGGCCTCTCTTCCCAATGATGGCTGACTAGACCATTTCTGCTACATATACAGCTAGAGACATGAACTCTGGGGATACTGGTTAGTTCATATTGTTGTTCCACCTATAGGGTTGCAGACCCCTTCAGATCCTTGGGTACTTTCTCTAGCTCCTCTATTGGGGGCCCTGTGTTCCATCTGATAGCTGACTGTGAGCATCCATTTCTGTTAAGAAGGGTAGAGGATTTGGCATTGAGGTTGCACTTATGCTGAAATTTGGAATGTCATTGAACTCCTTCGAGGTTTGAGTTGGATGAAACTCTAGAAAGAATGCCAATGGGATACATTTTCCAAAGACACCCAAGGACATTTCTCTGACGAAATCTGGATGGGAACAAACAGACAGAAAAATATCTGGAAAAAAAAGTGGATAAAGAAACACCATTCTCCATAATTATGAAACCCAACAAATAGAAACAGGAGTAAGGACTCAAAATGATTGGGCATGCTGGGAGACTTTCTGAATAAACCACGTGATTCAGGCAGAGGGGCATATCTCTGCTCAGTTTTCCATTACACTCCATCTCCTTCACTGAATCTAATCCACCTGGGCCCCTGTCCTGATTTTAACTCCAGTCTGAATGATCAGACAATTGCAGAAACAGTGGCCTCTGTTTGGACTCCTCTCCTCAAAATCTGAGAAATCTCTGTTGCTCTCTTACATTAGTACATTCTTGACCCTCAGTTCTTTTCCTCGGAAGTGTTTGTCTTGACAGTGTACTAGTAATCTTCTTTACCTACAACCGTCCTGCACTTCTTAAGTTTATTTTATATATCTCACCATTAAAATTTATTTTCTTTGGTAGTATTATTATCATTGATGTATTTTAACTTTTTATTTTTGAAATGGTTCTATGTTTAAGAGGTGTTACAAAAATAACATTAATGCTGCATATCACAACTTGTTCCAGTAATAACAACTTATACAGCTACAGTGCTGAAATCAAAACAGCTGAATGCTACTAAATAGAACATTATTATTTTTCCATTTTTTTCAAGTTTTAAAATGCATTAATTTCCTTATGCATTACAGATGTTTGTAAAATTTATCATAGAATAATTTAATTTTATGGGCATCAGTGTCATTTGAATACAGAACTACTCCATCATTTCTGATATTGAAACTCTATCCGAATTCCCTACCAACCATCTACCTGTTATTTATTGTTACATTTTAGTTATTTCTAGAATGCTCTATAAAAATCAGTCACATTTTTTCCATATCTTTCTTTTTGTTCTCATCCCAACATTTTCACATTTGCTATAATTGCTCTGCATAACAATACTGGTTTCTTCTTGATTTACTTATTTTAATTTTTATTTGTATGAGTTTTGCTTGCATGTATGTATGTATACCATGTGTGTGCTTGGTGCCTCTGGAGGTCAGAAGAAGGAAGGTGCTGTTTCCTTGGAGCTAGGGTTAAGGATGATTGTAAGCTACCATGTAGGAGTTGAAAACTGAATTCAGCTTCTTTCAAGAGCAACACATATTCTTAAGTGTTGGGCCATTGCTCCCATGTTGGTTACTTTTTATTGCTGAAAGTTATTTTGCTTATTTCCTATTTTATATATTTAGAAACACATGGAATTTTCCATTTGTGCAAGCTAAAATTGCTATAAATATTATCATATACAATTTAATAGGAAAATTTGCCTTGAATTCTGTATATATTCATGTTGAGTGACACCCATTGGGTCATAGGATCAGTATATGATAATAAAAATGATTAATTTGCTTTACAGAATAGCTACTGATTTAATACATCCATCAGCAGTAGGTGAGTGCGCCATCTCTTCCTCACAGTCTCTATTATATTAACAGTGTATTTTTATAACTACTCTAATATGTGGATAATGGTATTACTTGTAAAATAAAAATAGAGATATGAATGTAGAGGGAAACTAGCTGGAAAGAGGAAGGCAATTGGTAGGAGTATAAAAGGAACTAGAATGAGTATTGGTGGGGTGAATATGCCCTAATAAAACCCATTCTTATATATAATCAACATATGCTATTATAATAAAATGTTAAAAGTAATTACACTTCTTCAAAGGTGAACTATGGTACCCATCATTTCAGAAACTTATTTGTTATCCACATGTTTTGACTGATGTCACCTTTGTTCCAATACCTATATTCTTTTCTTTTTTTTACAGACATTTTATAGTATTTATTTTTATCTCTAATAACACATGGACCATAGCATTGTTACTTACAAGATTAGTTTATAGAAATTCCTGTGACCACTGGTGTTTCTTCTATATGGCTCAGTTTAATTGAAAAAAACAAACAAAAACCAAAACAAAAAACCCCCAATGAATTCTGCCATAAGATGATCCAATAAAATTACATAAAACCAAAAAAGTCAAAGTTTCATTACATAACAATATAAACACAGTCAAATTACTGATTTACATATATTCTTGCTTTTATACAGAGGAATAACATTAAAATCTTAAGTTTCTTATCCTCATTTTTATTGCTTTTAATATGTGAGAAATTCTATATATAACAATGCCAATACTTTCCATGGTTTTTAGTTTTATACTTTATAAGAAGGTAACAAACTAGGTCTCTAATAAGTACTACCAATTTAAATGTGTCTACTTAACCAATATGTACATAGATAAACTTAGATCTAGCTTAATGTAGTTCATTTAAAAGTGATGTCTATTTTAAGTATATTTTTCACTTTACTATATGAACAGCAATTGGCATATTACATTAAAAGTGTAGCATTAACCTTTTTTGTATATTTTTAAAAAAATATAAGAGTTTTTAAAAATTTATTTATTATTATTTTCTTTATTTACATTTCAAATGCTATCCCAAAAGTTTCCTATACCCCACCCCCACTCCTGCTCCCCTACTCACCAACTCCCACTACTTGGCCCTGGCCTTCCCCTGTGCTGGGTCATATAAAGTTTACAAGACCAAGAGGCCTTTCTTCCCAATGATGGCTGATTAGGCCATCTTCTGCTACATATGCAGCTAGAGAC